>NC_051178.1:87701153-87956123 GCF_013339695.2 Rhipicephalus sanguineus
AAGTGGTCTAGTACAATATTGTACATCCGCATCAGTAAAGGCCACTGGTTTTGGCGAGCCTTTGCCTGCTTGACTGCTAATCCCTGTTTTCCCACAGTGTAAACATCCGGCGGCCAACACTAGTCGTGCCAGTGCGCCGTTGGGGCACCTGTATCTTTTTACAAACCTTTCTATACCCAACAGGTGGTACGCCTTGTCCACGAGGGACCAGAAAACTTTGGCCACGCGGCAGGTTATCAACGCGTGTTTGTTATCTTCGTGTTTATGGCAGTGCTCCGAACGAACGTAATGCCACTTGTACATCCGGTCCGCCGTAGGCAAGACGGACCACCCGAAACGCCACACCACATCCTGAATGCTGCCTGGCAGCCAGCTAGGGGTCAACAAGACCCACGGAAAACCCAGGGTTCTTAGCCTCGCAACCAGAGTTCACCAGTAGCTCCTGTGCTAGTTCTGTATTTCGGTACTCCAGGAGGGGAGTGTCCAGGTTCAGCGCGGCGATACGCTTGTATATTCCGATCACATGCCTGTAGAAGGGCGTCGGGTTTATCGCCTTCTGCCCCGGGGGCTGCGTCTGCAAAAACGGGCGACTTTGCACTCCTAGGAAGTACGTCGCCAGTTTTCTGGCGGGGTGCTCCTCTGGTAACTGCAGGACCCTGAGGGTCTTTTTCAGAGCATAAGTGTCTGCGAAGACGACGGCCCAAGGGATATTCCATCCGCCCCTCTCGCGAGGCAAGCCTAACTGTTCGTATTTTACTAAGGGAGTCTTTGAATTCCAGAAAAAACCTTATAAACTTAGACTTACCTTACGTGCCACCTGGTAGGGCATAACTATTGAATTTGACAAGAACCAGAGGCGACCTATAAAGACGCCCATGAGTAAGTACCGGCGTACATAATATGGGAGATTAAACTCTAGGGCCCTGGTGATCTGCTGTTTTAGCTCCTTCACCTCCTCCTCCAGCTCTCGCTGGTCGCTCCACTGGCCCTGTAGCTGATCCCTAGAATGCACACGCTATCTACGACGGAAATGCCGTGCAGACATGTAAGCGACGACACGTGAAGACATGAAGATTTACACTTGTGTAAATTAAGTTTTGCTCCGGAGAGCTCCGAATACACAGAAAAACCTTGAGGACAGCAGCGAGGCTGTCCTCGTCTCTTGGTATATCGTTATGTCATCTGCGTAAGCAGGCTTTAACTGTGCCACTGCTGGGGTCTGCAACCAAGGACACTTGGGTGTTTTTCCACTTGGATCAGGAAGGGTGCTATCGTGAGCGCGAACAGGGGGAAAAGGGACATCCCTGTCTAACGCCTCTCGTCACTGGAAAGGAGGCTACTGTTTCAATATTTATGGACAGGTCGCTATTTATGTCATTGTACAGTTCCATTAAGAGATAAAAAATTGTCTAGGAAAACCAAACGCCAGCAGGGTGGCGAATATAAACTTATGTTCTACCCAATCAAATGCTTGTGCCTGGTCCAGGGAGGTGAGCCATCCCCTCGCTTGTCTTTGTCTCGTGAATCTATGATATCCCTGTTAAGCATGTTCAGTGTCTACATAACGACCTACCACTGAGCACGACTGCCAAGATCTGATGAGCGAGGGCATGACTCCCTGTAGACGCAGGGTTAAAACTGTAGTTAACATTTTGTAATCTGTGCCTAATAAAGTAATCGGGCGCCAGTTACGGGGGTCCTCGAGACGTTCTTGCGTCTTTGGAAGCAGGATATCCTGCCCTCTTAAATGACTGTGGCAGCGTGTGCCTACTCGTGAATACATTCAAGACCTCACACAGGGTGGGTCCTATGACATCCCAAAATGCACTATAAAATTCGGCAGTTAGGCCATCGTTTCCCGGTGCGGAACCTCTGTGGAGGTGATGCATTGATATCGTTAGTTCTTCCAGGGTTATGGGGGACTAAACTGCAATACTCCTCGGGGGAAAGCTGTGGGAGATTGCTTAGAAACGGATGACTACAGAGCGAATCCAAATCGAGACGTAATTCACTCATCCCCATGCTTTCAAAATGTGCACAAAACCTAGCTATGTCCTGTTTGCTGAAGTTGCCGCGGTCTTCCATCCGACCGACTCGGATACTATTGACGTAATTAGGCACCTCCGGGCGAGAACTGGGTAGATTTCTGGCCTGGTAAGAACTAGCCGTGGTGGATGTCAGCGTCCTTAGTCGTGCTAATCTTAACTTTAAGTCATTAGCATAGGTCTTCATAAGTAGAGAGGTGGGTCCCCCTCTTTCGACTATCCGGATGCGCTGAAGCGTTGCTCTCACCAGACCAGAGTAACGACGTTTCAACTTTTTACCCTCGTCGGTACAGATGTCACGCCACACCTGCTTGAGAGCGTCCCAACTACGGTCGCCTGTAGAGGCTGCCAAACGGTTGCGTAGACTGGCCCTCGCCGTCTCGTCACTAAAGAGTCTATTGTCGACTCACCACGGATGGCGGTATGGCGACCTGTCTTTAACTTCTAGTCACTACCACCGGCCTGTGGTCAGAGATGCCCAGAGCGTACGAGGGTGGATCAACCGCCTGACAGTCCACGACTGCCGACTGTAGTGACGGTGTCACATATGCGCGGTCCAGGCGCGCCTGCGTACTGGTACGCGACCAAGTGTGCTGGAAGGTCTGCCGTGGTGCAGTACATAAGCGTCTGCGAGGTTGAATTGTTCTACTATTTTCCTTAGTTCAAGACTATACTTGTGTTTTTTTCTCTACCCGGGCCTATTCTATCATTTAATTATTCAAAACGCAATTGAAGTCCTCTATTAAGATTAAGTGCTTCCTTTCCAGGAGCATCGGGTTCAGTTGCCTGTAAAAGCCTGCCATGGTCTGACTTTTTAGCGGCGCGTATATGCTAATGAGTCTAAACTGCTCCGCCTGAAACTCAAAGTCGAACGCTACCATCTACCATCCGGGGTCGAAGGTGAAATGGCCCCCGTTAAGGATAGACCAATCGAAGACTATTATGGCTGTGCCACACGCTTGGTGTGTGGGAAATGAGAAAAAACCGCGGGCTGAGAACTGCTTTTCGAGTTCCCTGGCTTTGCCTAAAGTATCTATGTTCGTCTCCTGCAGGCATAAAATGTCGCACTGCAACTTTCTGGCTGTTCTAACTACCAATTTTTGTTTCTCTGGGGTGCGCAAGCCCCGGACATTCAATGTGACTATTTTTAGAGACATTTACATTTATCGAGCAACAGAAAAGGACGTGGCGGTTTTTTTTTCTGCTGCCCCTAATTTATGTACCTATGCTATTCTAGAAACCATGTAAACACAACAAGATTGCCGAGTGACAGATTCTTCACTAAGCGATGCGAGAACACGAATTGGTTGGACTACGAGTGGAACCTAGGCTAACGAAATGCAACAAGTATCTCACTCACAGTTTACCGTAGGCCCCCGTCAACACCTGGTAGGGGGGGACTAGACACGCTTCTTGTGGGGCCGTCGTGCATGAGATAACATTATACTGGCGAGAATACCCCATTCTCAGAAAGTAAAAACAGGACATAATGCATCAGACACTCATGTTTGGGCAGTATGCCACTTCACTGTATGGCAGCCCAACTGTGGACATAAGGACAGAAACGCGCATATTGTGCTTGCACTTCACTACTATTGATCCCCGTAGAGGAAAAAAAAACCGTGGCCATCTACTCTTGCCAGGTTTCTCGAGTGTATGCCCAACTTGATATATGTCGTTCCCGGGCGAATATAACACTATCATATGTCCCTCGAGATGAAACAAAACAACAAATAAAAACGTGCCCGGTATCGGGAACTCGTCCACTCCGTCACTGCTAACATGACGTTAACCTTATGGCGCAGTCAAATACAGCTTGCACTGCGAAATGCACAAACTTGTGCGCAGCAGAATCGGCCAACTGCGTATCGTCACCACCTAAAAGGCAGGTGACCGCTCCGGCGCATGACCCGTGGGATACATGACATTTTCACTTTCACGCGACACAGGATAATTCAATTGATTGATCTTTGTGCACGACTGAGCAATGCCCTGTGTGGACAAATTGTTTCTGCTTAAAAAAAAAACCTGGCGCCCATTTGGCGCGGACTTCACGTTGCTTGGTATCGCAGGCACGCTGCCGTGCCAATTCTGACAGATCGCTTGCAGTAGCACTGCTCAGCTGTGCACTCACAGCACAGGACACATTCTCGGAAAGGTGGGCGCATGAAGCCCTTCATGCTCCTTGATAACTAAATAATGGCGTATCTAATGGTAATAAATACCAAAGGCAATAAACACGTTGCACGCCTTGACAGGACAGATGTAAGATGCCACGCGCACCGCGTCACCCGGTAAGAACTTTTGTCGGCACTAAACCGACGGGAAACAGCGGCACACTCACGGCGCGGAAAATGAGGTATACATTTTTTCGGCATCTGAACCGCACAAGACATCAGTACTATTTAAAAAAAAGGGGGGGGGGGGGCGGACACATGTTCACAGACTATGATGCATAGTGCATTGACAGCGCTAAACCTTGTTACCACTTGCCTCTTGCACGTCCTAGAGACGTTCACAGACATTGCGCGACTTAACATTTCTGCCGGGGCGAAAACCCCGCGTGACAATTATTCGAAAGTTTCATAGGCATATTGCTAGAAATTTCAGTCAGTCTGCGGCGCTTCGTTGGCGAGGACAGCCTTGAAGACACAGGACGGTGGGGGAAAAATGGAACGCACCCACCTATCAGAATAAGTCGCTGTCTGTGTCCATGTCGTCGGCCGCCGGCCGCTGGCTTGGACGCTGTTTTGACGTCGCCTCCTCGTGCTCACTGCCCGACGTGCGGCTTCGCAGGCGCCCCGCGGCGTCACGTCGCACCTTTTTGACGCTGCGTTGAGGGCGCCCCCCGTCAGCCTTGTCCGCGCCCGGGCCCGAGGGCCTGAGCGACTGAAAGAGAGTTCCGCCGTGGGCGGCCTCAGAGTCTCGGCTCCGGCTGTTCCGCCCTCGGCCGACGCCTGCCGGCATCGACAACGGTTGCTGCTGAGTATGCTTCGGGGATTCTGTAGATGTCGGTGCGCGCTCGTCGATAACGAGCTCACCGGGCTCAAGCTCGTCTGACGACGGTGTTCCTGCAGGTTTCTGGGCCTCCAACACAGCCGCCGCCGTCCTCTCTCCTCGGCTTCTCTTCCCTCCTGCTTCGCCATGTTGGACGCCATGTTGAGCTCCCTCCCGGCTAGCGCTGTTGCGCGGCGCCGCCATGTTGCGGCGCCGGCTCGGGCCGCGGTTGCTTCCGACTGGAAATGGACGGTTCGGTGGGTTTCGGCGCGTCTCCTTCTCCTGGCGCTTTTCTGGACTTCTCTTGCTCGACTGAGCCGCTGACGGACTGGTCGTTTGCGGGCTGCGGGGCCTCCCGGCCTCGCGGCACGTCGTCGTCTCCTGTCTTTTTCCACCAAGGGCTGTGCGCAGCGGTACTGGCTGCCAGCCCGGTCCTCCCCTTAAGGCTCAGCTTCCGCTCTCCCTGTGACCCTTTGCGCGCCTCGGGGCTGCCTTCCTCCTCCTGCCTCTCGCCGCTGCGCATGCTCGCTGGCGTCGGCGCATCTGTCTGTCTGCCTCCCTGCTGCTGCGCCGGCGCCGTTGGTGCCGTAATGGCCGCAGCTTGCGCGAGCGTTTTTTCAGGGATAACTTGTGGTTCCGGGCCGGCCTCGTTTGGCTTCGGTTGTTTCGCCGGGCGCAGGGTAGTCATACGCCTTTGCGTCTGGCCTGCAGCGGTCACCGTACCGAGTGCCGGGAATTCGTCAACGTCCATTGCCGCCGCCATGCTGTACGACTTCCTCGCGGTACAGTCGACGCTCGCTTGAGCGCCGCCACAGCGTCGGCACGGTTCGGTGCAGGTATCTGTGCGGTGCTCGAAGACGCCGCACCTGGCGCAGTGCGGGGTGTCGCATTGCGCCTTGAAGTGGCCCTCCTGGTTGCAGCGGCGGCAAAGACGACGTACGCCGCGGTACTCGAAAGTCGCACGACCCTGCGCACGCCTATGAACGAGGTCCTTTTAGTGCGCCAACGAACGCCGGTTGTGGTCCGAAGACCGAGTTAGAGCCAAGAGTTGAAAACTGAAACAAAATGTATTCTCAGTTAAGGCACTACAAGCATCACACAAACTTGCACACTCGGCAGGTATCAATTACAACTCACAACCTCACTTAGATGGTGTTTAAAACAACGGGAACGAAACTTATCGAGCTACAAATGCACTCTCTTCCATTCGAAACTAACCAAGAACACTTACCGCCTTGAATGAGACCAAACGTGTGCAGCCCACAATTCTTTGAACGTTTCTCGAATATTTCTCTTCCAGGAAACACTCAAACGACCTCCAGCTCTGACCACCGTCATTCGGCGACACTTCAAAACAGTGCTCCCACGGCGGTCATCACTCGATTCTCCAGATGGACTGACCCCACTACACGACTCACTCGAACAACATATTTCTTCGTCCCATTCACCACCCTGTCCTACCCTCCGTCGTCTCTCGTTTGGATCCTTCCCCATTTTCGCGAACATTCCAAGTGATTGTTCGGCGCGTAGGACGTAGCACAGCGACAGCTAGGGGAAAGGGATTCGTCTCGCCGGTTCGTTGCGGAAACGGTTCCACTTCGATTTCTTAATTCTCCCGATCTGCGCGGGCCGTTAGGTTGTCGCGACGGCGTCTTCGGTGGAGAGGGTGAGGGTACGCCCTGCGCACCTTTTGATGCTTGTTTTTTTTTTTTCGTTGCGCGCTACCGTTGGGTGAAACAGTTGGTGCAGTGACTTGATGCCGTCGTCAGGATGCGGCGGCGCGCGCCATCCGCGCCTCTCGCACAGCGAGAGGGGCGGATGGAATATCCCTTCGGCCGTCGTTGTGACAAAAAGAGTGCTCTGTTACGAATATTACGCTTCCCCGACACTGGTGATCGCACGGGAATGCGTGGTACTTCACAGTAGCGTCTTTTCACGCGTTCGAGTTGCACAGCGGCACACAAGAGCTTCGCGTCATCACACCGCTAGAAAAACCATCTGCCACACACGCGCGCACCAAAAAACCTTAGTACTCAGGCGCAGGAAACATGAGGCAAGCTGCTCACACGCGCGGTCACACACGAGAAAGACACGAGAAAGCACACGGACACGCATAAATCCTGAGGCGACCACATAGTAACACAGTCATTCAATTCTCTTTATGGTCACGAAACTGCACCGTCACGCTATGAGCGAGCTTCATACGCTGCTCGAAAATGCCGCAACGCGCCGCCGCTGCGCCACAGAGGCGATCGTCTGCGCCGTCCGCGTATTGAAATGCTCGCGCAGTGCGAGACAAGCTGCTGGATATCATATGTTCAAGTTTGAGGAAACGCTGTCGCAGGACTAGGATGCCTAAGGGCCCGCTCACGCTAGCGGCACGGCAGCTCGCCGTTTGCCGTTTGGCGTTCTCAGGCTGCCGTGCGCAAGCGATTTCGTTCGCGCACGTCTGCCGTTCTTTGCCGTTGGCAGAATAGGTCCGAGACCCATTTTCTCGCCGTCCTCCGTCTGCCGCAGAGCGACGTGGCCAATCAGCGACGGAGGAGCGGTTGCCATGACTACGGCGCACCGCGTCGTCCGCTTTCGGCTTTCCCCGTCGTCTGCGTCTGCCGCGGGACGGTTCGAGCTGCTTGGTTTTTTTACTCCTCGTTTTTCACGCTAGAAGTGCGGATGTCGTTCGTGTCGTTGCCAGGCATGCTTCCGGCAGTCAATAGAGCCTTTTAGTCTCTCCGGCATAAAAAAAAGCGTCCCGTACAAGCAAATAAAATGTCCCCAAGCTGGCGCCAGGTCAAGTGGCGCCAGCTATGGGGGATTAGAAACAACTAACAAACGCGTAATCTATGTCCTCCGAGCATTCAGAAGCGCCCATCTCGACTCGCTAAGCCTACAGCATCGATTATTTGAGTACGGTTCTCCAAAACGAGGCCGAATCGGTACGAATACTTTGCTGTCGAAGCTTAAGGACATGAATATAAAGCTAATGGAAGCATCAGTTCGGAGCTTACGCGCTACAGAGCGCACGGCGGCCACTTGATAGATTCGAGGCGGACGACAACCGCTTTTAGCAGTGCGGCCATGTTTTTCGGAGGCTTGCCGGCGAAGCTTGCCGTACAAGTAGGACAGCTCTGGCGCGCGCGGCGACGGCAGACGTTCTGCGGCACCGCGCTGTTGCGGCAGGCTTGCCGCTAGCGTGAGCGGGCCCTTACAGATGTTGCGTGCCGGGGTGCCGTTCCGGCTACAAGGGAAGCAAAACGGTGTCGGTGTTTTGTTTGCCGTTAGACAAGCAGCAGCGCGAGAAATGGAAGCGGGCCATACCGCTGCAAGAAAGCGGTGATAATTAACTTTGAGTCGAAGTATACACGTGTGTGTGCGAACCATTTCAACGCCTCGGACATTATCACTGCGTATGATTTTAACATCAACGGCGACTCCGTGTCGCAGAAACGCGACAAACCAACGCTGAAGGCTGACACCGTTCCAAGGATTTTTGAGGACTTCATTCGTATCTCACAAAGCGCAAACCTCGATCTCGCTCATCTACAGTGCGACCACCATGCAAACGACCACGTGAGTCACCCTGAGAAGAGCTACGAGCGTCGCCGACGCCCTGTTTAGACCGCACCGTAGTGCGTGTCGTGCGGAAACGCCTGGCAAGAAAGGGACCAACGGGGAGTGTAACTGCGCGCCGATCACCTGCTAAGTGCTGCACTGCTCGGCCCTGTCGGCTAGACGAAAATAAGTCATATCGGTTGTACGCCAGAGTGAAAGCGAAGCACGATTACAACGAATAGATGCTGTTATGAGAGTCAAGTGCAACTCTCGCCGGCGCACGCAGCGAGCGAGCGCGCTCACCCACGTTTCTTCCCTATCGAGCTTCCGGACCCAAACAAGTGCAAGCCTTCGAGCCCGTACGCCACGGAGAACTCGCTTCAATGTGCCGAATGAGGAAGAACTACGAAGAACACTGCCAGCTTTAACAAAAGTAAGCTGTTCGTCAGCGGTTGTATTCCCGCAGAGTTACGTGCCACAACTACGAAGCGATACGAAGTAGGCTTCGCTACGTCGTCGGCACCAAGCCGGCCGGCGGCCGGTGTGAGTGCGTTGCCGTTGCAGGTGAAAGAAACGTTGCGTAGAATATGCTTCACAGAGAATAATGTCTTCTGGAATAAAGTACAGGTCAAACTGTGTCTTTCTCTACATGCCACAACTGTTGTCAAACATCTAGCGTGAAGGCGAGACGAATCAACTTGCGGCCGGCGGCGTACAGCGAGCGACTTACGAGCATGGTGAAACAGCTGTGCCTGAAGGTGCCAAAAGTCATACAGAAGTCCCCTGCTACGGTGTTCGTAATTATATATCTTGGTATTCTGTCGTTAATCCCCGAATTTTTGTATTTTTTCTGCTGATACCACCGCGAGCTGCATGTTTTAATTGAGCAGGTTTTTTTCCTCCCGGGTGCTCATTTTCAAACAGAAAACGCGTTCAGAAATGTATTTATGCATGATGAGTGCTAGAAGTAAAAGCGTGAAAGCAAAGCGACCGTTGCGGAAGTTTTAGAAAGCTTAAACACCGAGGCTTCCGACACACAACCCCAGCGATAGCAGCGTTTGCATCGCCTCTCAAGCACAGCTGCGCACAACTGCGCTCCATATGAAATTGACGCGGCAGTTTCGTGACCATAAGAAGCATTGAATGACTCTGGTAACACGAACCGGCGTCTGCCTTGAGTACCGTGCTAGTTGCGACCTCACCCAAAACAGCTGCCGCTCAGCCGACCCCCGCTCGCCCATTGACGGCGACGCGACACAGCAGGACGCACCTGTTTTTTTTTTATGTAGCGGCCGTGGTAATGGTTTGGAAGCATTCAACGACCTACCCGTTGCGCAATTCGCATTCTGTGGCGCCCGGTTACAGAATTCGCGCCGTGTGACCCTTGGTTGTTATTTTACTCTTCTACCACTCTGTATTACATACGTTATTGTGGTTCCTTCCGGACATGAGGCCTGTAATCGTCTTTTTGAAAAGGAGTTTCAAGCGCCGGCATGGCTCTGCGGTAGAATACTGGGCGCCCCCGCAGGGGAAAGGTTCGAACCCCGTTCCATCCTGGATATATATTTTTTCTTATTTCGGTGCGATAGCGGTTACGGAAACCGGCGGCGAAACTGCCGTTGTTGTGATCTCATTCAGCTTTCGCTGTAAAACTGTATGCGTACACGTGGTCCGGCCGAACTGTGTGTTACGTGCGTCCTAGTGACACGGGCATATCACTCAAGCTTAAAATATGCTACGTCGTCGTATGGTTCCGGTGCCTCACCTATATGATACTATAACCTCTTGCTTTCTTTTTCTCTTTTTTTTTGCGAGCGGCATTGCTATACATAGCACAGTTGTCAAAAGTGCGGACCTCCTCACCTAAGTGAGTGACCATGGCAACGCTGTAGCGTAAATTTTGTGGCACTAGGCGACATCATGCATCATTCGCCTGTTAGAAACGCGAAAGATGGGTTTCTTGCACAGCCTTGTACTGCGTGCAACTGTGCTTCTCTATTCGAGGACACAGTGACGCTGTATAAACACCGAGATGACTGCACCCGAATCATTGTCGAGGCTGCGCAGATGGCAAGTGAACACGACTCATGCGTGAGCAAGCCTTCCTTGTCTCTCTCTGAGAAGGAATTAAGGTTTCTGGAAAGTGTCGACGCGCGCAACTAGTGATAGTCCTTTGGTTTTTTGTATTTATTGGCTTTCCTAGATGTTTCCTTAGGTTCTTTTTGTATATTTAGGGTGCTTAAATTTTCGGCCTTGTTCATCTTTGCATTTTTCATCTATTGTCACGTGGATTTCCAACCTATATATTTCCGTGTTCTCCACAATAAACCTAGTTGGAAGTTAGCGTCGTCTTCGTGTACCTTTTGTTTTTGTCCTGATTTCGCGCTATAACAACTGTCATGACCTACCAACTAGCCCAAGCCGCCACCCATCATTCACCCGACAAAAGCCAATATTGGATACACAGTGACGCGTTAGTCTAGTCGGGGGAACAGCCCGCAAAGACTTAAGACGCAAAAGCGCTCTTGTTTCTCCCTACTGTTCGTGTTACGTCTTTGCGCGCTATTTTCCTTACCAATATTATAGTCCATCTCACAAGCTGATTGCAGCACTGTGGAGACTGCGGGGCTGCTTAGCCAATAGGAATATCAGAACAGTCACGGTTTCACCGCAAGGGCCAAGCAATGAATGCGATAGCAACAAATTGTAGTGTTATACGAAGTGAGGCTGGCAGCTAACTCTTTTGTATCCGATCTCGCGTAACTACAAAACGCTGGTGCAAGGGAATACGGCAGCTCCAGGGAGAGATGCTCTGTCCGCATGGTCACTTCGCATTGAGAGCGCAGCACGTAGAAGGGTATCCGAGCCGCCCGCTGCGTTGGCGGTCGAGATAGCGCCTAGCGATCGCGACCGCGCCCTTAGATTCAAAGTTCTGCTCGAGCGACATCCCCCCTCACGTATTTTCATGGTTTTTAAAGACGGGCGGGGCGTTTCCTGTCTGCTTCGACGGCAGGCCTCCCGAGCGGGGTGATGTTATTTCATGCACCCTCCGAACGACATAAATGGGCCGGCTCGTTTGATCCTGCTTCCGCCGCGTTCGTCGACCCTACTCGCGGTAGAACATACGATGCGTGGGGGGATCTTATCAATCTGTAGACATGACGGCGACGGCGACGGTAAAAACCCGTCGAGACTGTCCACATAATTGCTATCGCAATAAAATCCCTCAACATGTATTCATCAGCGCCGCGTCGTCTGATCGGCGTTTCCGTAGCGTCTTCGCTCACGCGTTGGGCGAGTAAAGCGAGTACACGACAGCAACCAACGCTCTTAGCGTTGTTGTGAGTGAGTGAGTGAGTGAGTGAGTGAGTGAGTGAGTGAGTGAGTGAGTGAGTGAGTGAGTGAGTGAGTGAGTGAGTGAGTGAGTGAGTGAGTGAGTGAGTGAAAAAACTTTATTAGGTCCACAAAAGACACGAGTAAATTCAACGTCACCTGGTTAGGCCCACTCGGGGACCATCAGATTGAACCTGATGCGCTTACGCGGGCCCTCTGGACGGCCAGGGTTATACAGAGCCGGAAAAGAAATCCGGCAGATCCCACGTAGTGTGGGAATTGATTTCATGCGAAGCAGTCAGCGAGCAGCAGCCTATGCCGGATTTTAACGCGATAGCGTTAAAGAGCTCGTTTCGCAGAAATTCCGGTGTCGGCGTCGTTCGTTGCTACGGAAAAAACATCTTGTCCGTAGCCGAAAAATCGAGAAATATGCAAATGAAATAATAAAAATCTTGGGCTCGAGTGAGAATCGAACCCAAGCCTTCTGAGTGTCAAGCAGGGGGAGGGTGCATCCCTCTCCCTTTCTTGCTACCATTGATAAGAAAGCGAGGTATAGACATGGTGCGTCATGTTCCCTCACTGTCCGCTATTCGATTTTTTTTACTACTGCACAGCATGTAGCGAGGCGGTAGTCTTCCGTAAAACTGACGCATCATGCTTGCGGCCACATTTAGCTAGACACCGTACACATTACCGTAGTTTTCGGCTTCTTGGAGAACACTATCGTGCGTTTAGCTTGCCATTGGCACTCCGATGGCTCTCTCAGCCTTCTGCGCAGTGCGCAGACCAATTCGGAATTCGCTGCAGACGAACATAATCGGAGCCCGAAATGTATTGAGAAGCGCTTGTGTTGGGGCTATACTCGCGGACAACATTTCTTGGCAATGCAGCGAAGGCTACAGAGCCACAATGCACGTATCCTACCGCTAGTGAATGTAGTCCCACAATTGCGTCCGTATTTTCTGCGTGAGATATATAAAATACTCCTTCATTTTCTACATGTAGCTTTTTGAGACGGAACGCAGCGCTAACAAGCGAGATATATGTATTTCTTTTACTTTATACGTTGTCACTTTGCGTTTTTGCGTGCGTGAAAAAGTCGCGCCTTTTACCCGTACCTTACACGCTAAGCAGCGTTTGCGTCGAAATGCAACGCTAGCCATCACTTTCCACGGCGTTACGAGACGCACGCCAAACCGGACTTCGTGTAGCAGTACATGTGCAGACGCTCCGCCCCCGTAGCTTTCCCTTCATTGCCAAGAAAAGTAGTCCGCGACTATAGTTGGAACACCTTAGTAAAATAAGCAGTGCTGCACAGTATAATTCGAAGTGAGGACGCACCATGTTTATTCCTTGCTTTGCGGAGAGCAAGAAAGGTAGGGGAAGGCACAACCCCCTCCACGCACACGCTCGACGCCAGCGTGCGCCAAGGCGTGCTTGCGATAACAGCGCCTCGATAGCAGCGAGCTCTCGCTCCTCGGCCGAGCGTTGCGGCCTGAGAACATTTGACCAACCCTGTACCAAGCTAAGGAGAAGACCACAAGAGCGCCATGACGTAGGGGGCTAGGTAGCTAGCTAGCTAGCTAGCTAGCTAGCTAGCTAGCTAGCTAGATAGATAGATAGATAGATAGATAGATAGATAGATAGATAGATAGATAGATAGATAGATAGATAGATAGATAGATAGATAGATAGATAGATAGATAGATAGATAGATAGATAGATAGATAGATAGATAGATAGATAGATAGATAGATAGATAGATAGATAGATAGATAGAAACGCCTTTGGTTCGCTAAGAAACGGTTCGCTTTTCAGAACATGGCAGCGCACGCTGGCTCCTTCCGTCTCGAAATGATAAAGTCGTCGTCGTACACTTTTCGTGCAATGTTTCATCGTACGATGTTTCATCTCAGCGCCCCCTCCCTACTTCCCGCAGCCGTTGGTGGAGTCTGAAAAACAACATGCTTAACAATGGATGAAAAAATGAAGATAGGTAGATGACGTGTTTCTCACCATGGCCTACCATTGGTTCTTGGCACAAGGAGGGGGGGTGTCCCCTGCCCCCGTCTTGCGTACGCCTATGAACAGTACAATGTTTTTCTGCGCGCGCAGTTGGCTCTCTTACACCCCGAATCTACCACCCTTCTGCAAACAACTTGAGAGACAGAGAATAGACATAATTTAGAAAACACTAGCTGGCATTGGCCTTCACTTATGCTGCATTATAGCTTGTATGGTATGGTTACTTGTAGCGACAACTGTACAATCCTAATTTCGTCCTGAGTAATGCGGCATTACCATAGAGTACCCTACGTAAAATTCATGTTTGCGCAAACGCGCGGCTTATTTTTTCTTCTTTTTTCTTGAGGGTTAGGAGGGTGGGGCTAGGGTGAAGTAGCCCTAGAATGCTCACACAAAAAGAAAAGGTAGATGAAACGAGAAGAGCGGAAAAAAAATTATGGTTGATCCATCCGTCATAGGAATCTGTATAAAACGAAAGTAAAACATGTCCTTAAAGAAGCTGAATTTACTGTACATTTATATAAGAGGTGTTGCACAATGTATGTATACGTGTTTGGCAGCTAATGCACCGCTTAATGTAGATGCCCCCACGTTGACGCTTCGTGGCACATCTCCAACCCAACGACTAACGTCCATGATGAATGATTAAACAAACCTTTGTGGTACCTATCCTAGTGGACGGTGAGAGCGTAATCTTAGAAAGCGGTGTGACAGCCACAAGAGCGTCGCTGATTGCACGCAGAACTTGGGCTAAGGTCGCCATCCCTATTGAACACCACAACCGGAGTAGAGGGAAACTGAACGTGCGGCGCCTCCGCTCTAGCGCGGCCGCGATTTTTCTAGGGGAGAGCGTAAGCAGGCTAAAATGCGCATTCTTCAACCTTCACCAGCTACTTGCGCCGAGATCGGTCGCACTCAATATGACCCGTACGACTCCCAGCGAAGGTAGGCCTAGCGCACCTGCCGAGTCCGTGTGTACATGCTGTCGGCACTTCTGGTTATAGGGATGCGCAATTCGGACGTATAAGAATGAGTGTACAGTAGAGCTTTAGTATCGGTTAGCCCGAATGAACCATTTTTTTCTTGCGTACGGTGCCCGTACAAGAAGCGGTGGGCATCGTGGCGACGAGCTTTCAGCAAACGCACCCCGAAAGCCGCCGAAAGCCGCCGGGCGCACTCGCCGGCACTTCGCTGACACACACACTTGTCAATGAGTACGCCTTGTTGAAATAACATGGTGGCATACTTTCGTGCACGTTCAATTTGGTGTTTGGCGATCGGTTGCGTATATAGTTGCACCTATCGATTGAGATGCAAATCAGTACGCTGACACGGCCACTGCACTGGTGTATCGTCGATTGCGCGAGAAAATACACGCTATTCTATGTCATTCGTGGTCGGCAGCTGTTTGTGTGTTATGAAGACGCGAATTTTATTTGGAAAGGAAGATCCCGTCTCTTTTCAGTATTCTACACACCGTGATTCTACCCGTAAAGATGAAGCCGAGCGGTGAGATCTGTCTTGACAAGTCTTTTTACGGTAAGAGTGGTGTGTTGGAGCGTGGCGTAGTACGTGATGCAGGCATTGCATTTTTCACCTGCAAATATACAGAAATGTCATCGTGTCTTCGCAGTTTTCGTGTGGGCCTCGAGTTGGGAACGATGCAGTCACACCAATCTGTTTAGACGAGTAAAGAAAGGAGATCTGGGACTGCCACATCTTTTCATTCGGCAAATCATAAACAGGTTCTTCTTTTTCCGTAATGTGAGTGACCCTTTCCTGCGCACGGTGTGCTAACTGAGGCTGATAAGGGCTTTCACTGGATATGTAGTTCGTACTAGAGCACTGCACGGGCTCGGGCCTACCCGAAAACCCGGGCCCGGCCCGGCCCACGGGCCGGGCCGGGCCGGGTAAAGTAGTTTTCACGGCGGGCCCGGGCCGGGCTCGGGCCTGAAGCTCCGGGCTTAGGGCCGGGCCCGGGTTTGAGGTGGCGGGCTCGTGTCGGGCCGCGCTTGGACTTTGCACCGTTCTTAAAGGGTCACTAAAGTGAAACACTGAATTGGTTTAGACCGATAAAGTGTACTCTGAGAACCCGAACGTCATTAATTTCACCATCAATGAGTTTATTAATAAAGGAGAAAATCAAGGTCAAAGTTCCATTTTCAAATTTCGCGCTGAAATCTCCGCACGTGACGTCACGGATTTCAATCTGTATTCGTCGTATTTTGGGGACATTGGCTCAACGAAATTTCCAGAAATTCGGTATGTTAAGTGTTATGACCTCCTCAGAGGTCAATGTACTTCATTTTTACCCACTATAAACTACGTAGGGCCCAGTAGATGCCGTCAGAATATATGACGTCACGGAGTTTGCTGCGTGAATTTCAAGTTGGCGTCGTTACCTGCATTTTCATGCGAGTTTTCTCTCTTACCAAGAGTCTTGTCGCGGCGAGCGTGGTGCTTTTGGAATGGTAAAAGAGTAATTTACTGGATAATAGAAAAATCGTTGTTCTCTTTAATATACCTTGTTCCGCATACGCTGTGCATACATATATGTCCCACATTTTATCTCGAAAAAACGCTTTTTTTATGTGGGGTAAGCTATTTGGAGAAGTTTATGAGGGATAAGTACTGAACTCCTTTGCTTCTTGCATAGGAGCTACTTGATTTATCTGAAACGGGCGAGCTAAAAGTAAATAGACCAGGCCCTTATATGTAACATCTCGCTATTCCGTGCTTTATTTGCTTTCGTTACTATTTTATATCCTAACTGTTACTCTGTAATCACAGTAATAAATGTAATATAATAAAATCAGAGCTCCAAGCGGGGAAACATTGTTGAATGCAGATCCCCCTCTAAAACGATAAGACTGCACGGAATTTTGATACATAGAATCCCTATAAAGGCACATTGTTTTTTCCGTGGACTCTGTGACGGCTCCCAGTGGTCATGAGGCGCGAGATGGACATGCACAGCCTGCTTTGTGTGCCCATATTGTTAACGTCTGAGCTTTGGTCTTGTTCCGCCCTGTCAGGGTTCTCAAACTCACCTCAGCTAACGGGCCGCATTCGCGAAAGGTTACTCCCGCAAAGGCTAGGGCAATGACGAAGGTAGGAGGGTGGGAGGGGGGAACAGGTTGTTTTAAAACTACCGTTATTTTAACAGCAGACCTTTCCCATATCTCATACGCGGGATCATTTCTGAAGGGGATTTGGCGGCAGGATTCCAACAACATATTGTTGCAAAATAGTGCGGAACGGAGCAACTTGGAGCGCGCCAGACTCTATCGAAGAACAGGAAACCGATGGCCATCGAGGGCACGTGCACATGCACGTGGCCGGCGCAGCAGTTCGCGTTTAGTATTGGATTAACGGACGTCTCTCTTTCACGTCTGGGGAACCAGTCATTTCGTATCACCCACAGGGACTAAAATCTGGACGCCGATTCTGAAATATAGCTTTTGTTTCACGGTTATGTATCAACACACGGTGACCACAGGGGGTGCCTCACGAAAAATATTCTTTCGATCTGTCATGCCTGAGTATCTCAAGAACATACTTACAAAAAAAAATGGGATGAAGACAGTCATGTGCGGGCGGAGAGCCGATAGCGAGAGCTCCGCGAGCCGCGTGTTTGAGGCCCTATATAGTGCGCTATATAGTGCGAGATCTACATGATACTGCCACAAAAGCGTTGGAATGTGCAGGAATAGAACAGGTCCATTAAACAAGCTGTGGGGTGAAGTATATTCGCTTGACGAAATATCTGGCTTGAAAAAGGATAATGATAGATTCCGTGCCGGGTGATGTCCCCTTACCTCGAACCATATGCATCCAATGAGTAAGCTTCGAGAAGCTTAGTCGCGCATTTATTACCAAACTCGAGTGAACCCCGAAAATATATTCGAAATTGCTTCGTCCTACTCCTGCCAGTCCTAACCGCGTAGTCCAATGGCCAGCTGCTACCGATACAACATCGCTCGGAAGGCATAAACCATTATAATATGGATAAAACGAGCACGGTGGAAACCGCGCATAACATACACTGCTGAAAACTACAAGGAGAAGCCCTCAAAGAGGAGTTTTATAGACGACATTGAAGAGTGGCACGACGTTCGGGAACGAGAGAAGTGAAGGGATGACCTGGACAGCTATGGTCATTCTGCAGAGGTCCACAAAGACATCCTAGATTTGCTCCAGTGGTGGAAGCTAAGAACAACGACTGCCGACGCCTTCGCAATTGGCAAGGCAGATGTGGTGCGCCCGTCCGGCCAGCGCGAGCAGTGCAAGAAGCTTTAGCGCAGCAGGATATGTGACGCAACAGCGCATGGTGTGCATAAATCGGGAATCTCTTGATACTTTGATTTTTCGCACAATAACATGTGAAGAAGTAAACTGTAAACTATGCCATGAGAAACTTACAGTCTGTATATACTAGCAGTGGTATGGTATATGAAAATAGTGCTATGACAAATAGTTTTTTTCTTCCTTTCGGCTGAATATACGCATACACGTGGTGCACGCGGTTCCATACCTTTGCCCAGATTAGTGTATTTACAACAAAGGTCACAAATTTGTTTTTTTCCCCCTGTTTCTCTTGCTCTGGCAAGGTGCTATATATATACAATGGTGAAGACGGGTACTACATATCGAGAAGGGTGCATGGTTGGCTTTGTGGCTAGAGCATGCTATAAATTTCAATAGGTTATAAAGTGCAATAAAAACAAAGTGAAGTGAGCGTTTTGTTCTCTGCCAAGCCAATCTAGAGCACATGCTCTGGCGGTGCTCCGTGTTACGCGGCGGCGAAGCCATCACGCTGTCCAAATGGGAGGCTGCTATTATACACCAGCTCCGCGCTAGAAGAGCAGCTATATGGGCAGGCCAACGGGCCCGCGACGCAGCAGAGAGACTTGGTCTTTCTGTTCCGATGTCGGTGCGGCCCGCAACGTGCTAGAGCGCGTTCCGATGGACCATAATAAAGTTTATCCATCCATCAATCCATCCTTTGTTGTTATTGCGCTCCCTATCGAAACTAAACTCGTGCTGCAAATCACTCTTCTTGCTACAATGTCTGCTACAAAACACCCTTCATAATCCCCAGTGTATTTGCAGAAAAAATAGGTACAGTATACCACTGCCGAACAGACATTCATCGTATTCAGTATGTCCGCTCAACTGTTTGCCCCGTGAGCCCCTTTTTACAAGAAATTACCGTAACTATGTTAAAGCATAATTGTTAGCAAAACATGCGCCAACAAAGCGTAGGTATTTGCCACTTAAAACACCCTGCTGTCGATTCCATGTTCGGGCATCACCACCTAGATTACTGGGTCGGGCCTCAGTCGGGCCTGATCTGTGGTCGGGCCGGGCCGGGCCGGGTAGGCGAAATTTTTTCTCGGGTTCGGGCCGGGCCCGGGTCTCATTTTTAGTCACCGGGCCGGGTTCGGGCGGGTAAATTTGAACGAGGTCCGGGCCCGGGCCGGGCCCGGGCCGAAAATTACGGCCCGTGCAGTGCTCTAGTTCGTACAGATCACATGAATGGCGCAGGTCTGCGAGTATCTCGAGGAGGTGATTCTAAGTATTCGCTTTTGGTCTGTAGATTTTCTAATGAGTACCTGTTCTCCAGTGACACGTAAAAAGCTGTACAAAGATGTGTGTGATGAGCAATTTTACCTGTGCCTCGTACAGTGCCATGCATAGTCGAGGCCAAGCGTAGGACGTGCTAAAAAGGGGTTAAACGAATGTAAGTGGCTCCTTCCACGAATCCTTTTTTAAGGTTCGCACAGGCACATTGCATGTCAAGATATTTCTTGGGGAGCATGGTTTTTTCTTACCTTGGGGCTCAGACTGCCTTATCGTAATAAGCCAGAGACCATTGACGAGGTTTTCTTACATTGCTCGGAGGGCGGTACTTTTAGGGTGTACTACAGAGGACAATCAAGAAAGAATTCCCGTTAATCCCATATGGTATCAGATTTCTCCCAATAGATAGTGAGGGTGGATTGCCGTTTGACTTAAAAATCCTTAACCGGCCTCACCTGTCTATGGCGGGCCGTATGGCGAGATTTCACCGCGATCCAGATGCAAGGCCCGCAAGGCCCGCAATCCATTGGTACGCTTGCTGGATGAGAATCCTCCCCTTATATTTCGGTGCAGTAGGTATTTACTCGAGAAAAACTCGGCTAGGTCAAAGAGCGTGCCATTTGTCTATACGTTTTTAGCTGGTCGAAAACAGAGATAAATCGGGACGAAATGATTCGTTCGCTGTATGTATTATTTTCGGCAACAGACAAGGCAAGCCAGTATTCTAGTGGAGATTTAGAGAAAACAATGCGGCCGGAAAAGCCACGCAATGCTAATGTCAGATGACCGGTGGCTTGTTAGCGTAGGAACGTACGATTAATTTCTTCAAGGGAATAACGTTTAATTGTTTTCACCATGCCAGCCATTAATCAATGAGTCCCGGGCGACCACAGTTTTTTCGACGATTAGTAGACATTTTACAGCAGAGCTGTATGGTCGGGTTTGCCGTGTGTTCGTAGATAAAAAAAAATTACCATCATCATAAACTGGAATGCGCTCAATCACCGCCCACACGTGCGCCCATTTGTCCGGGCGTGTGATGCAATAATTCTGATGGGCGAAGAGAACGAGTAGAGAGAGAAAAAAATGAAAGAGCATGAAAGAAAGGGAAAGAAGATAGAAAGAAATCCTGGCGCAAAAAATTTTGGCGAGGTGAGATTCGAACCCTGCGGTCCCTTCATCATCGAAGGTGCAGGCGTCGTAACCACTCGGCTATCCAGGCACGCTATGCCCAAAGCATAGCGTGAGGAAGTGAACATGAGGTGGAAGAAAAGGAGGAAGGGAGTAGGGTTCAGACATGAGAGAAATAAAGAGATAAAGAGAGGAATGGATAGAAAGAAAGGGAAGAAAGAGTGAAAAAGATAGAAGGTGAGAGAATGACTACAGAGAGAGAGAGAGAGAAATACATAGAAAGGAAGAGAAAAGAGAGAAAGGAAGGGAAGAAACACAGTAAGAGATGGGAAACCGCAGGCTAAAAAAACATAAAAAATACAGCATATCCACGGGTGAATGATGGAGAGCTTGGGCGAAGCTCCTGAAGCAATCATGGTCACCGTGAGATGTTCCGTCGTTTCGCCCAGCAGTAATCAAAGCGATACGCCGCTCTGATTATGTTTCTTTCTTCCTTTTCTCCCTTTTTATTTTTTCAATTTCTTAAATTCTTTTCTATTTATTTTTTTTAATTTTTATTATTTTTTTATTTATTATTTTTATTTTATTATTTTTTTACTTTTTTGCTATCTCTATAGGACAGCGCCATCTACTATATCGTCACCCAACTGCAGTTTGCATGCACCAATATGGGAAGCGCCATCTATTGAATGATACGGGAGACGCGACGGTGGGGGCACGCCGGATGGAGCGACGACCGACAGGGTGATGCTATAAGGAGCTGCGCTCCTAAAAAGAGAGCAAGCATAGCCATGCATAGTAATAATAATAATTGTTAAGGCTTGACGTCCCAAAACGACGATATGAATATGAGGGACGCCGTAGTGGAGGTTTCCGGAAATTTTGACCTACCGGTGTTCTTTAACTTGAACCTAAATCAAACTAAATTTAGCATTTCGCCTCCATCACAGTTCCGCAGCCGCAGCCCGGACCTGGACGCGGGCTATCGATGGAGCCAATCAATGAGGGCACGTCTAACTGAAGTCATCCCGAAAAGCCTCCGTACACAATTTGGCTATGCTGCAGAGTTCTGTTGCCTATCCGAATAACTTCACTCATAAACTGCGCAATAAAAAAAGTACTGCAAAAAAGAAACTACATTTCCATTTATCCTTTAACCAAACGGCAGCAAAATTGGGCGTGAGGCCCACCAGTGGAAAAGCAGGCGCCACCGTCGGCGTGACGTGCTCGGCGGGATCAGCCGGTAGCGTCCGTCTGCTTCGCGTGCACCAAGGAGGTTTAAAAAGAACGTCGCCCGCATCTTCCCATGGGGGGAACTCGAGTAAACGCGTCGCAGAGTGGTGGGGGTATCGCGTGAATGTTGCGTAATTTTTTTTTCGAATGTCTGCCCTTAGGCATAATATTTATTCAGAAATAGACATATAATTGCTTCGTGTATTAAGTCCAGTAACGAGGGGTGGTGAGGTCCACTTAATCCAGCCGTCAAGGTCGGGTGGTCGGCACAAGCCTGAGACCTGTTGCGCAATTGGGTTTCGCAGAAGCGTCGCGCTGCCCGAGTGATGGATCCGCTGCTCGACGTTCACGAACGGTTGCTGCTTCTCGAGCACGACGTTCAGGATGCACAGCCCGTTGTTGCCGTTTCGCAGCTGCTTCTCGTTCCCCGAGAGAAGGATCCGCAGCCCGTCGTTGCCGTTTCGCCGCAGCTTCTCGTGCACGAAGTTCCGGGTCCGCAGCTCGCTTCAAACGCTTGCGTTCAGCGTCGTATGCTCGTCTCTTCGCAGCCTTGTCTTCTGCGTTGCTTGCTGTTGTTGGCGCCGACGATAATGAGGGTGGGGTAACGTTGCCTTCAAAGAGTGGTGGGACGCTGATTGAAGGTACTGTTGCTTCCATCGCATCTACTCGAGTCAAGTAAAGCGTCAAGTCAAGGTAAAGCCAAGTAAAGACTCCCTTGACTGAATTCCGAACGCGCGCTCCGCCGCTTATATACACACCGCCCGCGTTCGATCGAGAGGAGGCAGGGAGGGAGGGAGAGGAGAGGCCTGCTGCCGGCATGAGACGAGCCGAGCATGCGAGGGAGGGAGAGGAATGCCGTACTGTCCCGTGTGTCGCGCTGTTTCTCGTATCGTTGAACATGTACCAACCGGCCCAAATACGCACCTTATTGAAGTACTGGGTGCCGCAGTGCAGGGCGTGGGCAACGGAGCCCGGTGTCTGCCTTCACAGGTGTCTGCAGGGCAAGAAGCTGCGTGAAGCTTTGATCCTGAAAATTCAAAATGGTAAACAACCTTCGGCTACAACACGCGCGTGTAGCCAGCACTTCCGCGAGGAAGATTTCTGCTTCGGCGTTCGGTGAGAAGCGCTCAATGAGACGCTCGCCCGTACACGCTGGCCAGCTAATGACACCTTTCTCCTGCAGTCGGGCCCATATATCGCCCACCTTCGCACCGACCGCAAAATTAGTTTGATCCAAGCCCATATTCAAGTTCACCCATCCCAACGTGATTTGATTTCTACGGAGCCATATATAACCATGTCGGAAAGGTGATGCACTTTTTGCGTTACGTACACGATTTTTGGCGCTCGCTCGGTTGTCTGTACTCCTACTACCCGTGAAGGCCGGTGTAAATTTGACCCTGAACGAAGAGAACACCTTCTGCTATTCCTCTCGTAGGTTCTTCTCTATTAGCGCTTAATTAAAAAACGAAAGTTACTTGTTCTACAAAGTGTACTCGTACTTTTTATTAAGTGATTGATTGATTAATAAATAAATTAATTTAATTAATTAATTAATTAATTAATTAATTAATTAATTAATTGATATAGCCTGACATAAAGAAGCAATACGCGTACGGGCTGAGACACTACAGTAACAGGGCTTTCTGAATATTAAGACGAAAGCCTCGAATGCCTCATCAAACGTTAAAATTGATCGTTGGCGTCTCTGTTTTCGAGATTTCGCAGGCTTTGGCTATCCTTTGCGAGGCCGGCGTCGATGTCAACACGAGTATGCGAAAAATGTGACGTTATCGCATGACGTCACAGGTCGACGAAATGTGTGACGTTCCCATGACGCCGTTGTGTCGTCACACAGCGCGACATCACGTGATGGCGTCATCGCATGAGCGTCGCTCGGTCACAGGTGGGCCGATCCCGGAGGTATATCAAGTGCAGAAATCTTGCAATGCCTCCGATACCGGAGCCAGTGCAAAACCGCGCTAGGCGCAGAGAGCTTTCATCGGGCGAAGGAGATCATTACAGTAGACGTAGAATAAAAGATGACCTTCGCCTTTGAGTCATTTTAGGCGAATGCATAAAGGACCCTGTGAGTTTTTTTTTTTTTCGAATAGAACCACGTGGCGTTGTTTTCTCAAAACCCAAAAACACGGTACACTGGCGTTCTTGCACTTGGCTGTCATCGATGCCTGGTCACGCCAGCGTAGGAGGTTCATAATAGTGACTTGTAGTTTAGCATCTGGTTGCCATGTAGCCATCGAGACACATGCGGCAACTCTGCCTGCTTGTGCGTTTTTGTTTGTTTTTTCCTCACTAATTAACCCAACGCAAAACGGCGGTTTGCTGTGAAGGTACAGGATATACGTCTTAGATTACCCTAGTCATCTCACAAGTTTCGACGCTTAAACCGAATTTTCGACAATTTTATAGTGACATACTCCCGAAATCGGACTTTGACTCATCTTCTGCATTTCTAGAGTGCCGGCGCTGCGGTAAAGTACTCACATTGTATATTGGAACGGTTTCATCAGCATCACCCTTGTCTTGCCGCTTCAAAACCCACTTTGAAGTTGAGAAACAAAAATGTGCTCAGATAAATATTTACTGCGGTTGTTCATTCAAAATTTTTCTGCCTTCTCTGGTAGTCTACACCACATTCAGTAGAAGTGTGCTATCAGCCACAGCCGACATTCAAAACTTGCTAATAATCGGGCAGAAACCACGGGGATGATGACTGCCAAAGAGCGAAAGATATCAGGTACAGCTGCTGAGATGTGCCGCTGAATGTGGTTGTGGGTTAGCCTTACTACGTAATACCGGGAGGCGTGTGAGGCGTTCCGCTACCTTCAGCCATGTACCGTGGCAAGCGGCCCTAAAACCTGACCGAACTGACGCACATGTCGTTGGCTGGTATCAGTGAAGGCGTAGTTTGCTCTGTCAGACAGCCATTCATACAGAAAATGTTTCCCTTAAAGGAGTACTGACACAATTTTGAGACACCGCAAAAAGGGCATTTTTCTTTTAATTGGTATGCTGTGTCAACGCTCTCCACACACCGGAGCCGGTGAATACGTGTAAAATATTTTAATCTGACTTTGCAGTTTTCGTCGCTGAGCATCTGCAAGCCAGCCCCACTGCAATGGACATTATCCCGAAGAGTCAACACAGTTCCCCCGAGCTTGCGAGCTCTGCGTCCTGCATGCAGCCTAGATCGCAGAAATCACTGTCACTGGACGACAATTCACTCATCGTTGTTTATGTGCACCAAGAGCAGATGACGGATTTGCCACTAGTACGTCGCGAGTTTCTTTGTCTCCGTGACGTCACACTGCTATAAAACGTCACCGAGAAGCCGCCCCCTGGATATCAAGACCGAAAGCTTCTTTTTAAGGTAGCCGTAATTAAAATATATTCCATGTATTCCCAGGCACCACAAACTCGTTTTTGGTTTCTCAACACCCGTATTTTTATTTAAAGCAACAATCCGAAAATTTTTAAAATTCATGTCAGTGCTGCCTATCTATGCTCCATTTACGCCAATTCCGAATCCCATAATAGTGCGCCTCTTCGCAGCCTTTTCGACAGTGGCCACTCTTTCGCTATGCGCTCTGCTGGCGCTACTGTACCGGTTCGTGTGGTTCTCCGGGAGCGAACTGGCTCCCCTGGCAGACAGCCTCGGAGGCGTCGTCAAGAGGGTCGACCACTGCGAGAGCTTCCCATCTCTTTATTTCTCTCTCTCTGAACCCTCTCCCTTCCTCCTTTTCTTCCACCTCATGTTCACTTCCTCACGCTATGCTTTGCTAGCGTGCCTGGATAGCCGAGTGGTTACGACGCTCACCTTCGGATGATGGGGACGCGGGTTCGAATCTCACCTCACCAAAATTCTTTTGCGCCAAGGATTTCTTTCTATCTTTCTTTCCCTTTCTTTCATGCTCTTTCATTTTTTTCTCTCTCTACTCGTTCTCTCGCCCATCAGAGTTATTGCATCCCACGCCGGACAAATGGGCGCACGTGTGGGCGGTGATTGAGCGCATTCCAGTTTATGATGATGGTAATTTTTTTTTATCTACGACACACGGCAAACCCCGACCATAACAGCTCTGCTGTAAAATGTCTATTAATCGTCGAAAAAACTGTGATCGCCCGGGACTCATTGATTAATGGCTGCCGTGGTGAACAATTGAACATTAATCCATTGAAGAAATTAATCGTACGTTCCTACGCTAACAAGCCACCGGTCATCTGACATTAGCATTGCGTGGCTTTTCCGGCCGCATTGTTTTCTCTAAATCTCCACTAGAATACTGGCTTGCCTTTTCTGTTGCCGAAAATAATACATACAGCGAACGAATCATTTCGTCCCGATTTATCTCTGTTTTTCGACCAGCTAAAAACGTATAGACAAATGGCACGCTCTTTGACCTAGCCGAGTTTTCCTCGTGTAAATACCTACTGCACCGAAATATAAAAGAACGATTCTCATCCAGCGAGCGTATAAATGGATCGGTGCCGCCATCTCTAGCTTCACGACCGAGGCTCACCCGCAAGGTATCGCGCATTTGAAAACTGCGGGAAAAGGTAAACGGGTCTGCCTTCTCTGAATTATGAGCGCGGGTTTTCTGTCACCAAATTAACACTGGCGCGAATGTTTTATAGATGTATCGCTTCGCACTAGGCGCCTTAATTAGCTTTTGTGCAACTATACGGAAGCAACGCGCCCAAGAATAGGTAGCTCGTCCCGACAATACACGACCACAAATGAAGTCATCGACCTGTTACTCTGAGGCATCTAATGGACTTTCGCAAACATGATATCTCTGACTTCTCATCCTCTTGCGTTTCATGAAGATTTAGATAATCAAAGTCAGAGTGGTAGTACAGAAAGCTACAGAGTTATCTAAAATACCTACTGCACCGAAATATAAAAGGAACGATTCTCATCCAGCAAGCGTACCATGAATCGGTGCCGCCATCTCTAGCTTAAAAACCGAGACTCACCCGCAAGGTATCGCGCATTTGAAAACCGCGGGAAAAGGTAAACGGGTCTGCTTTCTCTGAAATATGAGCGCGGGTTTTCTTTCACCTAATTAACACTGGCGCATATGTTTTATAGATTTATTCCATAACGCGTAAAGGTTTCATGTTTAGAGTCGGGCTTGATTTTATAGAAAGGAACATATCAAGTTTCGACGTTTTTCAAATATGGCTAAAGGACCATGTGGCTAAAAATTAAGCCTCCCATATTGTTATGAGAATTTAGCTACTACAGCCACAACATAATGTCTGGCATGGCGGTTCAAGAACTTACTGCGATATACGCACGCGTATCGTGAGCGTATCGTGTCTAATCCGTAAGCAAGTCGAAGGTTAATCTCCATACTCTCGATAATCTTGTGGTTTCTCGTCTCCAAGGTGTCAAATTCAGTAAGGCGTTAAGAATGAACTTAACCAGAAATAAAATTTGGGCCGCGGTTGGCGTAGCGTAGTTGATATTTCGGAACATCAGTGCAACGATTAAACACAAGTTCCAGCTTGTTTGAATAACATTAGTACATGTAGGCTTCATAAGTGATTCCCTTGGATTCCTACACACCATAACTACGCAGGAGGCTTCTGTTTTTTTTTTCTTTTGCATTTTCTTAGCGCTGTTCTTCTCAATCCTTATCGCTATGACGACGACTATAAATCCATATCAACCCTGACATCTTTAACACCAGTGTGACTTTCACGTCTTACGCTCTCTGCAGATTACATCTACTATGCTGATCGATATCTCAATAAAGTCTTGGAGAAGGTACGCCCACTCCTCTTCAAATACTACGGACCAATTATAATTGTACAGGTAAGCAAACTCGCGCTTCTCGAAGCAATTTTGAAACTGTTTATGTAAATATACAACTTCAAATTTAAGGTGCCGCAACCAGGATATCAATAAGCGCCCCCATATGAGTAAATTCGGGTTGATGATGACGAAATAAACTTTTAATTTGCCAAAACAGTGTCCCCGAGCTCTTAAGCTTGGGGTCACTCTAAGTGGGAGGGTCCCTTAGTCCAGGAATCCTCTGGCCGCGATCGCCTCCCGGGCCCTGGCGACGAGTCCACGTTGGTCGTCTAGGTGCCCTGCGGAGATCGTTCATTGATTTCTATCCGAAAGCCATTTGTGAAAATTCTGCAATCACTTGTGAAAGTTTTTTCTTTCTAAATTGAAAGAAAAGCATCGGTGTAGATATTTAAATCAAAATATAAAAAAGAAGGGTAGCCAATATCTTAGTAGACATTAAAATAAAAAAATGGACTTGAGCAGGCCACGTCATGAGGACAGACAACCGAGGGTCAGCTAGAACATCGGAATGGATACTGTGAGATGGGAAGCGTGGACAGGGTCGGCCAAGGGTTAGGTGGAGCAACGAAATGAAAAAAATCGGAGGGATATAATGAAATCTGCTCGAGCGGGTTGGAGACCGTTGGGAGAGACTTTCGTCCTATAGGACGAAGGTCTAGACAGGCTCATGATGATGATAATCATCTTAATGATGATCACGATTCGATATGTAGTTTCAGATCCTCCATTGCTTTCGGGCCGAAAAGTTTCAAGGCGGGCTGGAAGTTAGCATACATTCGTGTTCTAGCTCTGTGCACAAGCAATAAACAAGCTATCATCAAATTCTTCGTGAGTGCATACCATGGGTAATGGAGGGTAGCGACCGGTTCGCAACTCTTTTTCGCTGCTAGAGTTTAACAATGCCCTGGGGCGGTCGGCAAGGCTCAGATCGAGCCGTGAGTCTGAGTCTGAGTGAGTCCGGGTGAGTAATATTTTGGTGAGCTCGACTCCGAGTGACTCCGGTTGAGAAATATTTTAATGAGTCTGAGTCCGAGTGAGTCCGATAGAGGGAAATTTTCGCGAGTCTGAGTCCGAGTGAGCCCTAAGCGCAAAATATATTTCTGGAGTGAGTCTGAGTGAGCTCCACACTTCTTTGCCGACCTATGCCCTGGGGTTTCCCGAAACATGCATAAATATGCAATTATATACAACGTGCGTTTACAAGTAAAGTGCACAAGTTTTTAACTCTGCATCGAAAAAACATCGTCCGCATCTTTTCAAGCATCTAAAGCTGTCAAATTTTATATATGAACTTGCGGTTCACGTGAAATTGCTACTAACTATGGTTTCGCAACAGATTCCTCGCAAATTTGTTATTTCTTTAATTATGTATTAGCCGTTTTTCATTAGCGTTTTGCACAGTTGTAAACGTCATGGTTCCGTTTTTCGAGGCTTCGCAATCTTCAGCCACCATTGTAAGAAATATTGAAATCGCTAATAAAAAATATCCACTTCTTAACGTTAACCAATCGTATTTTCCCTTGCGAAGCAACGTGCCTTATGAGATTCGCTGCAATGGCGAATCTCTATACTATAGGGCTGTGCATAAAACGTTCAACTCACAGGTCAGTACATTATCTCACAACCACGGATTACTTATTTCAGCTGGAAAACGAGTACGGCACCTACAAGGCTTGCCATTCCAACTACACGCAGCACCTGAAAAACCTGACGACGACCCACCTCGGGCCGGACGTGGTTCTGTTTACCACGGACGGCGCTTTCGAAGACAGAATTATTCAATGCGGTCGCGTCAAAGGAACGCTCACTACCGTCGACTTCGGCGCTGGTAAGACGCTATTGCGCAGAGCGCGTAGTTCAAATTCTGCCTGCACGCTTGCCTGCACTCTTCTGACCGTCCGCCTGGCGGTCTATTAGGTCGAAAGCCTTAGATGCCTCGTCAAACGCAAAAATTGACCCTCGATGTCGGCGTCCCGCGGCGTCGGCGTCAACACGAACGATGCAAAAAATGATCTCGTGATGACGCCACCATATGACGTCTTCATGACGTCACAGATCGCCAAATTTTTCGACGTCATCACGACGTCATCGCATGACATCATCGCTTGGTCAAAGGTGGGCCGATCACGGAGGCAGTTCAAAACTAGGTGAGGTACGCGCAAGAACCTTGCAGTGCCTCCGATCTTGGAGGTAGTGTAAAATCATGTTAGGTGCAGAAAGCTTTCGGAGGGGGGCGGGGGAGGATCAATACATCGACTGAGAAGCAAAAGGCTTTCGCCTTCGAGTCGTCTTTGGCGAATGCATAAGTGACCCTATGAGTTTTTCTTAACCCCTAGGGGCGCAACGTCCACACATGTGGGCGCAACTTGTTTTTGCCAGTTCTTTACAGAAGCGTAGCCAGACATTTTGTCGGGGGGTCAACCACCCTTTATGTGCGCTCGTCCCTGTGCTTGTATGTGTGCGTAGTGGTAGCCGATGTTGTAGTAGTAGCATCACATGCAAAATTGAAAAATTTCAGCAGGGCGAGGGTAGCAGTATTGAACATCCCCCCCCCCCCCCCTTTCGGCAACGCCAGTGGTTCTTTGGACCAGTGGCTAAGGAAGAGCAGGATAGGTTGCGCATAAGTTAACTTGAACTTTTGCATAGTGAATCAGGGGCGTAGGCAGAAATTATTTTCGGAGGGGGGGGGGGGGGTAACTCCTCGATCTAAAGTGGGTGTGGGGCAGGCAGTGGGGGTCCGGCAGGCAATGTGGTCGAGCGTCAGTTTGGGTTCTGTATGCCATGGCAAAAAAAATTCAGGGGGAGGGGGCACGGGCCCGCGGTGTGCCACCCCCTGGCTACGCCACTATGGTGAATGTGCCTCTACGTATGACTGAAGTGAATCACTTCAGTGAAGACACCACGATGATCGACGGGTCGTTCCACGTGCCGCGCTCCCGGAACAACGTCAAAAGGTTTTATTTTTCTTTGTTCGAAATACATAACCAAAAACAAATTGCGCACGCATTCTGTGCGTACGATTTTATTCTTTTTATGTAAAATTGGAATATGAATGACCACAGAATGATTAAATATTGAATTACACGATAATTACGATTCCTTACTGAAACTCGCACAAAACAACATATTGTTTTTTTTTCTTTTTTTAAGAATGTAATATCGAGTCCCTTAGAATGATGTCGTGTGAATTTGACACATTTGCAGACAGTGCACCGTAATTTCCGCTTGACGTCGTAAAGTTCTTGAGAAAGGGAAATTGACAACCATCCGTTTGTAGCACGAAACACCCCCCCCCCCTTCCATTATTTCTAAGCAATCCCTATGGATTTTCTTGTGACTTCGTGCTACAAAGTGGTGGTTGTCGATTTCCCTTTCTTAACCCTTCCGCCACTTTGCGGGAATCCGCAGAACTGATTTGCAAGTAAATTTGTGTCTGTCTGCCTGTATTTCGGCCTGTATTTCGGTCGCGCGAAAGAAACTCGATGTAATTATGTTCATTGTCGTATACAACTTAAGAAGTCCGGAGAGGCCCCGCCCAGATGACCGAAACGCGGCAGCCGATCTCCTCCGCAACTAAAAAAATAGTCCCACTCATGCACTCGGCAATGTTCTCCGAAGGCGGGGTCACCGGTAGTCCGGCTTATGACGTCAGTTTGGAGTGTGCGCCCATTAATTCAGGCTTATCTGCATCCGCCTTTGAGGAGGAAATGCCACAAACTACTAAAGTTATATCCGACTATATTTATGGGTGGAGCAACGCTGTTTTTAAAGACGATAGTCTTTCTTCGGATACTTCAACGCAGAAATTTTGGTCTGTCTTTCGGTCACACGATTCAGCCACCCGGCCAAAGTTTAAGCTCTTGCTGAACGCCCAGCCATCTTGAACTGGTAGCGGCGTTCATACTTGTGATCACTGTCGATCAAAAAGAAAATATTAGGCATATCTGAGGCGCAACATCAATGCGTAAGTATTAGGTGGTGTGTTCCTTTACTAGAAAATACATAGATACGTAATTCAAAAGACCCTATAGTGTTTCTTAGGCTGCTCTGAAAATGCTATTCTTTCTTAGGCTGCACTGAAAATGCGACGCTATGAGCCAGATGCGGCGATTCACCATAGAGGAGGAGGGCTCATGTAGTACTGCCGGCAGAAGACTATCGTCTTTCGACGATATTTGCAACGAAGCACGCAGATACGCGGCCAATTTTACTGCGATAGCAATTATATAGACAGTCTCGGCTGGTTTTTGCCGTCCCCGTTGCCGCCGTCGTGCATTGTATATATATATATATATATATATATATATATATATATATATATATATATATATATATATATATATATATATATATATATATATATATATATATATATATATTGAAGCAAGCCGAGAGGCCTATACCTAGAAGAAGAAGAAGAAGTCGAAACAAGACAACAAGACAAGGGGCAGGGAGGAGAAGACAATAAAGAAGTTCGATAGAACAAGATGGAGTCTCTTGTGTTCAGTTAATAAGTGAAGTTTTATTACAATATATATATATTAGGGGTGTGCGAATATTCGAAAGTTTCGAATATTCGTCGAATATTACATTCGAAATATTCGTATTCGATTCGAAAATCGTGCATTCGAAAAGTTTCGAATATTCGGTAACTTCGAATATTCGACAAATTCGAATATGCGATTCGATTATCATCCATAATATAACTCGTCTTCCACATTTCTGCTGCGTTCGTACCGCTAAAAACGTTGCCGAGAGGTGGGATAAACATCGTAAGTACACGGAGGCACGATATCTGCCTGCGACGAGCGCCCCAATACGTATGATTTATTGCTGGTGCATCTCCGACGTGCAGCGCTGTTGGCGATCAAGTAACCGTACATTTTCAATATTATGCGGCCGTAACGTGCCGCACTACCACTCGTTCACTATGCGGGACCACTTCGGAAGAAAGACAGTGACCCCTGTGACTGGTGGCGGACTGTAGGCACCTTCAGATACCCCACTCTGGCAAAGCTTTGCCCCATGTAACTCCCTATACCAGCCACTTCTGTTCCAAGCGAGCGTGCCTTTTCAATGGCAGGGGGGTGGGGGTGTCTCTCTTAGAAGGGAGCGCCTGCTGCGTGATCATGTGGAGCAACTCATATTTCTTCATGATAACATGTAGTCACTACTTTCATTGTGCCGTGATATTTGCTTGTGTTGTGATGTGCATTGTGCTAGCCTGGACATTGTGTTCTGGAGATAGCAGTGTATGTTGTGTTGCCAGTCAGGCTGTTAATGTTTTTTGTTTTTTTCAAATAGCTACATGTTAAATAAAATATTGTTACTGTGGAGGCATTTTTCCTTTGGTATTCGATATTCGATTCGATATTCGAAAGTGGATATTCGTATTCGAAAAATTTGATATTCGCACACCCCTAATATATATATATATATATATAATATATATATATATATATATATATATATATATATATATATATATATATATATATATATTGTCACGTGGTCGTGGCGTCGACGAAGGCAGCAGTCAGCGCGTCCGAGATGAAACTATGTATTTGGCCGAATTTGTGGCCGGGAAACTGAAAGTAAAACTACAGCAATACACTGATAGCGGCGAACAGAGCGTCGACCGTCGATCAACTGACAAGCGGTGCAGCGCGTCGGCATTTATACATGTGCCGTCGAATATTCCAGCGTTATCGCTGGTTGCCGCGCAAACTCTAGAATAAGCTCGAGTGTTCGTGTCTTGCGCACAATCTTAACAAAATGATCTACAATAATCGCGAAGCTTCTCGAACAATGATGCGCGGTTTGCGCTGAGTGTTGGTGACAGTCTTTGTGGACGAATATATATATATATATACATATATAATGCAAAGGTAGGCAAGAAGCAGGCTGGAGATCATGGAGTTGGGGAATATGGCATCGACTCTAGAAACGCCAGAGGGGAGTTACTAATAGAGTTTGCAGAACGCAATAATTTACGCATCTTGAATACCTTCTACAGAAAACGGGCTACTCGTAAGTGGACGTGGAGGAGTCCTAATGGCGAAACTAAAAATGAAATAGACTTCATAATGTGCGGCCACTCGGGCATTGTACAGGATGTGGAAGTAGTTAACAAGATCCGATGAAGTGACCATAGAATGGTAAGATCTAGAATTCAACTAGACGTGAGGAAGGAACGGCAGGAACTGATACGCAAGAAGCCGATTAATGAACTAGCTCTGAGAGGGAAAGTACATGAATTCAGAGTTTCACTTCAGAATAGGTACGCGGCTTTAACCAAGGAGACCGACCTTAGCGTTGACGCAATAAATGATAATCTGACTAGTATCATTAAGGAGTGTGCAGTGGAAGTCGGGGGTACAGTCGTTAGACACGACACTGGTAAGCTATCCCAAGACGAAAAAACTCATTAAGAAACGTCAAGCTATGAAAGCCTCAAGTGCAACAGACAAAATAGAGCTGGCGGAGCTTTCGAAGCTGATCAATAGGCGTAAAGTAGCCGACATAAGAAAGTATAATATGGAGAGAATTGAGCATGCTCTAAAGAACGGAAGAAGCCTCAAAGCTATGAAGACAAAACTGTGCATAGGCAAAATTCAGATGTATGCATTAAGGGACAAGGAAGGCAAGGTCACAAACACTATGGGTAGAATAGTTGAGGTAGCGAAAGAGTTCTACAGAGATCTGTACAGCAGCCGAGACAGTCAGGATGATAACGTAAGAAGCAGTAATAGCGCAGAGGAATCTGACATCCCACCAGTATTGACAGGAGAAGTAAAGAAAGCCCTAAAGGGAATGCAAAGAGGCAAAGCAGCTGGTGAGGATCAGGTAACATCAGACCTGTTGAAAGACAGTGGAGAGATTATGTTAGAAAAACTGGCCACCCTGTATACGAAGTGTCTCTCGACGGGGAGGATACCAGAATCTTGGAAGAATGCCAACATCATCTTGATCCATAGGAAAGGGGACGTCAAGGACCTGAAAAATTACAGGCCCATAAGCTTACTGTCCGTTGTCTACAAGCTATTTACAAAAGTAATTGCTAACAGAAATAATACGACATTAGAGTTCAATCAACCAAGGGACCAGGCAGGATTTCGTACAGGCTTCTCAACAATAGACCATATTCATACTATCAATCACGTGATAGAGAAATGCGCAGAATACAACCAACCCCCATACATAGCGTTCATAGATTACGAGAAGGCATTTGATTCGGTGGAAGACATCAGCAGTCATGCGGGCACTGCGGAATCAGGGCATCGACGAAGCCTATATAACATAATGGAAGAAATCTACAGCGGATCCACAGCCACTATAGTCCTCCATAAAGAAAGCGAGAGAATCCCAATAAAGAAGGGCGTATGGCAGGGAGACACGATCTCTCCAATGTTATTCACCGCGTGTTTACAGGAGGTTTTCAGGGCCCTAGATTGGGAAGAATTAGGGATAAGTGTTAATGGAGAGTATCTCAGTAACCTGCGATTCGCTGACGACATCGCATTGATGAGTAACGCGGGAGACGAATTACGGCTCATGATTACTGAACTGGATACGGATAGTAGAAGAGTTGGCCTGAAAATTAATATGCATAAAAAAATTCGGCAGACCCCACGCACTGTGCGAATCGAGGTAATGCGAAGCAGCCAGCAAAGAGCTGCATACATCGCCTTGTTTGTCTTTGAGCCAAATGAAATCAATCATGCCATGGCACCTAGTCCACTATATACCCCACGTTTGCCATACACGCATGCATGCACAATCTAGTATACACCATGCCAATGAAACGCGAGCGAAATGGCCGCAAGTGCACCATGAGATAGCATGTAAATCATGCCATACATGACATGTATATCATGGTTTTTCATGTTACCACCTGTCACTAATGTTCATCATACAGTCACATCGCGCAATACCAGTTTTGGTGTATATCAAGCTAGCAAAACGGCCGCGAATGCACCATGAGCGTGGCATGCAAATCATTACATACATGACATGCATGTCATGGTTTTAATGTTACCACCTGTTATTCATGCTCTTCATACAGTCACATCCCGCAATACCAATTTTCGTGCATATCAGTCTAGCGAAACGGCCACGTGTGCGCCATGAGCATGGCATGTAAATCATGGCTTACATGTCACGCATGTTATGATTTTCATGTTAACACCTTTCATTTACGTTCGTCATACAGTCGCTTCGCGCAATACCAATTTTGGTGCATATCAAGCTATCGAAACGACCGCGAATGCACCATGAGCGTGGCATGTAAATCATGACATACATGACATGCATGTCATGGTTTTCATGTAACCACCTGCTATTCATGTTCGTCATACAGTCGCGTCGCGCAATACCAATTTTGGTATATATCAAGCTAGGAAAGCTGCCGCGAATGTATCATGAGTGTGGCTTGCAAATCATGTCGTACATGACCTGCATGTCATGATTTCCATGTTACCACCTCTCATTTACGTTCGTCATGCAGTCGCGTCGCGCATACCAATTTTGGTGTAAATCAAGCTAGCGAAACGGCCATGAGTGCGCCATGAGCATGGCATGTAAATCATGTCGTACATGTCATGCATGTCATGATTTTCATGTTACCACGCCTCATTTACGTTCGCCAGATAGTCGCTGCGCGCAATACCAATTTTAGTGTACATCAAGCTAGCGAAGCGGCCGCGAATGTATCATGAGCGTGGCATGTAAATCATGACATACATGACATGCATGTCATGGTTTTCATCTTACCAACTGGTATTGATGTTCTTCATACTGTCACTTCGCACAATACCAATTTTGGTGTATATCAATCTATTGAAACGGCCGCTAGCGCACCATGAGCATGGCATGTAAATCAGGTCGTACATGACTTGCATGTCATGATTTTCATGTTACCACCTCTCACTTACGTTCGTCATACGCCCGTGTCGCGCAACACCAATTTTGGTGTATATCATGCAAGCGAAACGGCCGCGAATGCACCATGAGCATGGCATGTAAATCATGGCGCACATGTCATGGATGTCATGATTTTCATGCTACCACCTGTTATTCATGTTCTTCATACAGTCACATCGCACAATACCAATTTTGGTGTATATCAATCTAGCTAAACGAGCACGAGTGCGCCATGAGCGTGGCGCGTAAATCATCTCGTACATGACATGCATGTCATGATTTTCATGCTACCACGTGTCAGTTATGTTTGTCATACAGAAATGTCTCGTCATACCAGTTTTCTTATATATCCCTTCATTTAAACGGCCGCGAGCGCCCAGAGACCATGTCATGTAAATCATGCTGCCCATGACATGCACGTCATGATTTGCATGTTAGGACCTGTCATTATGTTCGTCATGAATTCTTGTCACGCCGTACCAATTTTGGTGTATATGAAATTAACGGAACGGCTGCAAGAGCCTAAGGCCGTGGAATGTAAATCATGCTGTTCATGATATGCGTGTCATGATTTTCATGATATGACCTGTCATTTATTTTCGTAATAAGGCCATGTTATGACACACCAATTTTGGTATACATCCAATTAACGAAACGGTCAGGAGAGCACATAGTCGTAGGCGGCTAGATAGATAGATAGATAGATAGATAGATAGATAGATAGATAGATAGATAGATAGATAGATAGATAGATAGATAGATAGATAGATAGATAGATAGATAGATAGATAGATAGATAGATAGATACGCTCAAAGTCGCAGAAGTTCGCTAAGAAATGCTTCGCATTTAAAACTAAAGTAATGTGGAACAATCTTGGCAGAGAACAGCGCTTTGCGATAGGTGGCCAGACACTGGAAGTTGTAAAGGAGTACGTCTACTTAGGACAGGTAGTAACCGCGGAGCCAAACCATGAAAGTGAAATAACTAGAAGAATAAGGATGGGATGGGGCTCATTCGGCAAGCATTCTCAAATCATGAATGGTAATTTACCACTATCCCTCAAGAGAAAGGTATATAACAGCTGCATCTTACCGGTACTTACCCACGGAGCAGAAACCTGGAGACTTACAAAGAGGGTTCAACTTAAGTTGAGGACGACGCAGCGAGCGATGGAAAGGAAAATTATAGGTGTAACCTTAAGAGACAGGAAGAGAGCAGAGTGGGTCAGGGAACAAACGGGGGTTAAGGACATCATAGTTGAAATCAAGAAGAAGAAATGGATATGGGCCGGGCACGTAGCACGTCGGCAGGTTAACCGGTGGCCATTAAGGGTAACTGACTGGATTCCAAGAGATGGCAAACGCGTGAGGGGGAGACAGAAAATTAGGTGGGTAGATGAGATTAAGAAGTTTGTAGGTATAACGTGGCAGCAGAAAGCACAGGACCGGGTTGATTGGCGGAACATGGGAGGGGCCTTTGCCCTGCAGTGGGCGTAGGCAGGCTGATGATGATGATGTTGTTATGTGTTCATGCTGTTCCGTCCCAGTTAAGGGGGCAGATGCGTACCATTACAGTTTTCATGCCTACATCTAGCCATTTCAGAATGGAATCGTCTCCCAAGTAATACAGCTGAAGTAACTGACCACGCCGTATTCAAGGACGCTCTAATTGAGGCGTTCGAGCAAGTAAAATCTTAAAATCTTTAATTGCCATATTCTTACGATGCCTGAATATGCAGGTGACATGATGTAAGTTTTTTTTTTTATATAACGTAGGAAATGCTCTGCGATGACGCAAATTGAGAAACTGTGCACCTGCTAGCAGTTTCTATTTCTCTCCAATAATTTCTTTCTTACCTGTTTTTTGTTTCTATTACATTTTTGGGTGTTTATATGAATTTTTACACCCCCCCCCCTTTGTATTGCCCACTTTGGGCCCTTAGGGTAAATATATGAAAAATCCTAATACGGACATGTCCAGGCTACCGTCTTCAGCTGCTGGCCGGTTTCCACTACAGTGTCGCGACCAGCTAGGACCGCTGTATACGTAATAAACAATTCGACGAAACACTGCTTCAATTCGTACACAACATATGACTTGCAGCACAGATGCAATACGCAATAAGATGTACACCTGAAGTGAAAGCCTTCATCGCAATGAAAGAAAAGAAAATAATCTTGGAGGACGCTTCAACTTCGCCTTCAAGAGTAGAACGCCATAGCGTGATCGGGCCCCGTGTGCATCGCCTTCTGAAGTGCTAGCCTGCCTTCGGTTCTCGGTGCATGGCTCAACCGTGCCGTAAGGAAACGATCGACTGTGCGCACGTTACACTGGCCCTTTCAAGCTATGTTAGAATGCCTACAGCAAGTACAGTTGCGAAGTGCCCACTACGCCATAATTCTTCCTTTTGCGAATCAGCGAAGCGCCCACTGCGCGTCCGTAAGGCAAGACGCGAACCTACGCAGCTGTTCACACTGTTGATGCTTTTGCAGCTGATGATGACTAATTACGTATGAGCCCTTTGTAGTGGGTGGGCCTTTAAAACACCCAATCGTTGCACAATTCACATGTTTTGACGCCTGGCGCGATTCTACGCTTCTGCCACGCAATATTACATGTGTTAAACAGACACCTTCGAATACATGACATTCATATAGTGTTTTCTTCCGAAGCAGTTTCAAGCATAGCGTCGCTGTGTGGCAGAACCCCCGATTGCGACGCGGACGGCCTGGGTTCGATTCTCACTCGAACCGAAGATTTCTTATCATTTATTTCATTTTCATCTTTCTCGAGTTTCTGAAGTTTCTCAAGATGATGATTTTTCGCTCACAACCTACGACGCCGACACCTACTCCGACACCAGAATTTCTGCGAAACGAGCTCTTAAACAATATCGCGTTAATAGTGCAGTCGGGCTTAATTAAGTGGCTGTCTCTATATTCTGTGCACTGCTGGAGATCCTGTGGTCGCAATATGGTGTTGTGTTAGCATATGAAGACATGGCGCATGCACTGTATGCATATCGATAGCCATGGTTAACGTGAAAAGGAAAAGAAGCAGGGTAACTTGGCTAACGAAAATTGATGCCCGCCGCAGAATAAGTTTTGGCTAGTTTGTTCTCGAACATAGGGGAAGACCAGCCATGTTTAACTGTGGCTGTCAGAAACTTTCGCGCACACTGCGGTTTAAGCGCACTTTTTTACAGCCTCTGGCGTTTTAGTCGTTCGCACGACCGCGATCAGGAGTTCGGCACTTTCTCCACGCATGCTGACATCTTTTCTTTTTTGCTTACAGGCTTTTCTTCCTATGCATCAAGAAAAAAATTTATTTGAGACTTAATCGCGGAAGCGCACCTCACGTTGTTAAGATTCTTATTTCGATAAAAGGAAAGAGGAGGGGGAGGGGGAATCGGCATTTTTCGCGCCAGCGTTGAGCGCCCCTCTTTCCGAAGTTCGAAGTCATTATGTGTATACAGAATAAGGTAGCCTTTTTGTGCCGATATATTTATTTCCTGCGAACCTATCAAATGAGAAAAAACGTATGCAAAGCTCGCATGAGATGCGATAAATTTCCGGCTATGCTCTCATGAAAGAAAGCCTTTTTTTTTAGAGACTTCCCAGAAAAAACGCTACCGACGCCTCGGAAATGGGAGAATTACAGGGCCATTAATCATCGCACTGTACATGACAGCGTATTGGGTTACACTCAAGATCAAGAAAACAAAACTAAAGATTACTTCGCAGCTGAATTTCCCGTAGAAATGTTCAGGAAGTCTTGCTTAAGAGTTTACGGTGTATGTACTGGTTATAAACAGAAACAAAATGCTGCAACACTATCGGAAAATTCAGTGACACCATTTATTTTCTCTTCGCTGTTAGAAATTTACATCTCAGCTGAAACACTTGGGTAAACAGAAGCACCATCGAGAATTAAAGCACCGGTCGACAAACGCTAGAACTTCAGGTTTTCCTTTATGCATTCATTGAATGCGCTGTGTATCTGCAAGCGAACATGCATTGCAGATACTCCAGCACGTAGAGTATCTGCAATGCATGCAAAGCAGTGCAGCGTGACGAGCTACACCTTGTGTTTAGTAATAAAACGCAATGGAGATAGCAGCGATATTTGCTAAATATACTGTTGAGGACTTGTTGAAAAAGGCCTACAGCTTGACGTAGATCAAGTTTCGTAAAAACAGAAGCTGCCCATTTTATTAAATACCATTTCTTGTTTTTTTATTTGTTTTTTAGTGAGATTAAAAAAAGAAGACATAGTTTCGCCGCAAGAGCGAAGTAATGAATGTGACCGCAACAAATTGGAATTTTGTACGAAGTAAGACTAGCTACTAACTCTTTTAGGATCCTATCTGACTTAACTCTGCAAAACGCTGGCGTTAGAGAACACGGCCTCTCCAGGGGCGAAGCGACTTTCTTGCTATCTTCTCAACGCGATCTCACCTGTGAAAGCCCAGCACGTAGAATGGTAGGAGTCATCTACTGATATCATTCGAGATCGCGTGCCCCTTTGATCAAAGTGCGCAGGTGCTGCCGGAGCAACGCAGCCCCCTGCCCCCTCCCTTTAATGCCCCTTTGCCTGACGAAAGAAGACGGACCAGCCTGCATGAGGGGACATGGGCGGCAGGCCTCACACAGGGGGCGATGTTTTCGCATGCGCCCTTCGCGTGACGGAGTGGCCGGTTCATTTCACCTCTCCTTGAGCAGCGTTCGTCGCCAGCGCTCGCGCGTAGAACATATGATGCGCGGAGCAATGATTACGTTGGGACTTATACAGAACATTTCGACGACGGCGACGGAAAAAAACGATCGAGAGTGCACGTGTAACTACTATCGCAATAATAGGGACTTTAAGCTTGTACGTGTACCGTGTTACCGGAACGCATGTTTTAGAAAGGTTTTAGCTTCCCATACGAAAATGTTCACGTACGTACGTAAACGTATACATTTACGTTTGCGCAAACCAGTAAATGATGATAATAACTGCATTCGAACTACATTTAATTCAGACAATATTCAATCACCGCTGCGGGAATATCGCGAGAGGTTTTTAGCCTGTATGGCATCCCGGTATACGCAAAGGGTCGTAGGAATACCGGGTTACCGAACGATGGTAGGACATATCGTGACGTTTCGTGCAACCACAATCACGGGCACGTTTTTTTTTTGCCTAGTGTTTTGAGGGAAAAACGTGTTAAAAAGGCACCTCATTTGTAATTACGCCGCTGCAAGGCATTTACACCAGAAGTGGAATGCACCTTGTTTCTACAAGAACAACTTTGTTCTTCCCTGGTATATCTCGACCCCGCTAGATGGCCCACCTATCCGCCCTCTCAGGGGCTTTAGTCCTCTCGCGTTTCAGGCTTCGGTATTCTAGGTCACTACAGCTTCGGTAATCCGGATCAAACAACGTGGTCGTAATTGGCGTTCGCACGTCGGCTTGTTTTGACTCGGCGGCTGGAGTCTCCGAAAAGCGGATATCGCGAGTAGCCACGAACGAATATGAATTCGCCAGCTATGGGCGCAAACGTAAAACATATCCGGCGAGTAGTTTACGTTCCGTAAAGACCTGCGCATGCGCATATTCCACCCGGTGTCCGGTAACACGGTAACGTAAAAAAGTATACGTACAAGCTAAAAGCCCCTAATATTTAGATTGAGATGAAGGCGCCAGTATCACTAACTCTAAACGTCTATTATTATCCCTGAGGTTCCATTGCGCATTTTTATACGTATGCGATCTGAAGAACGCAATGCTTAAATAAAGTAGAAGAGCTACCTTGGATGCACATGTTTCAAACGCACAGATAAATAGCTTCAGGCACTCGCAATCACACACGGTGCTCTATATGCTCGCCCCACACGCGAGCCTCACAGGAGAACTATTGATGTCCTTTAGTTGGCTCATCATGGTGTACTTGAGCAACTCTAGATGTAGCGACAGTGGCTTGTTAAGATTAACTATTCGGTGAGTACATGCCCACGCGTACTAATCTAGGGACGTCAGCAAAGTATAATAGCAGAAGGAGTAGCAGCAGTAGTAGGTGTACTAGTAGTATTAGTAGTATGAAAGAAGAACGACACAGCATCCGCCCAAGTAAATATGTATTCATATGAAAATTGGGGCATCTATGCACTAGTGGTGCGAAGGCTGAGGGAGCAATGGAGCTGGTGACGTTGCTCTCCTCCTTTTTCTCCTCCTCAAATTTACTTTTGTTTTCCACCCTTCCTATACCATACTATACATGGCTAGGGTAAGCACGACCAAGCATCTCCTGGAATTTATTAGTTATACATCAATTATTCATTGGCTATCGATTGGTTAATACAAGGTATCCGTCATGCTTCTTTGGGTCAGCCTAAGCTCATCCAAGAATTTCATATAGCAGATTGGTTATTGATTGGTCCAGATTGGTCCATTAGCTATCGAGTGGTTATCGCAAGGTATCGGTCATGCATTGCAGTCAAGCTAAGGCCATTCAAGCAATTTCTAGAATTTATTGGTTATTGCGTGATTATCAATAAGCTATTTATTGGCTGTCTACTGGCTATTCATTGGTGAGCGATTGACTGTCACTAGGTTTTGTCCCTGTAATTAGGCAATGCGAAGCATATCCGAGGATTTTACAGAATTTATTGGTTATTCATGGATTGTCGATATGCTATCGGTTGGTTATTGATTGGCTATCATTAAGCATCCATGGCTCTGCGAGGAGCTGCTTGGCACATATCCACTTTCAGTGGCACATACCCGTCAAAGCTAGGCCACGTTTTGTCGAACGATGGACGGAATAACGGCCAGTTTAAACACCTTCGCTGTTAAAAGACGTTCCGGCTTGCGCTCAGGAGCCCTGTTCACATTCGAAGCAACTTTTAATGAATTCATTTTTACTTCGGTAGGCGCTGTGTCTCCCTTCGTCCACGTTATTCTTCGACCAGACCTCAGTATCAGACGCATTATATTTCATTTATTTATTCTATTTATTTACAGGATTTCTGCTGGTTTCAGAATGAAGCCATAAGCAGGAGTGGATAACGTACAAATGTAGCCCGCTGAAAGTTTGCACAACAAATTACGCCCATTATAAAGCTACCCTAAACGCACAATTTCGAACACGATAAAAAAAGGAAGTGGATCGTAAAAAAAACACATAATGAAAATCTTGTTCTGGAAATGCTATGTTAGCTGAAACAATAACAATACAAGGCGTAACCAAACAAACAAGAATTACGAAGCTAGCGAAAAAAAAAAGCATAACTACATATTTGCATAATCTTGGTTGCACAACAGTACACGTGGGTTTAAACCATTATGAAAGCGGGAATGATGAAGAATGGACGCGATTGACCCTCGAAGATTCTTCCAGTCCTGTGAGGTTCGGGGAATGAATGATTGATTACATGCGTGCGTTGAGCATCGCTTTAACTTACGGCGACAGGCGAGTGGTTGAAGCTCTAGAAAATTGGCGAAGCTTGCGCACAGCGGCGCAAGGCTCGAAACATCGAAACTGAACAATTCCGAAGACTAATCTGGTTATTTCGAGCTTGCTTCTAGGTCGTTGCTAGGTTTTAGCTAGGCGATGTTAGGTTGTTTTACGTTGATTCTCGGAGCAGAGAAGTTCGCGTTAAACCACAGACAGTCACTGACACGACACGAATGTGCAAACTGCAGAGACAGAACCTAGCGCTGAAAATAAGCATTCGCACCTCTCATAGATCCACGGGCATGTGGTTGTTAGCGTAGCCTTTCCATCGCTTCGGGGTCTTATCGCAGCCACCGTTGCCTTTCCCGTTCCCTAGTATTCTCTCGTTGTACGTACTCGGGGTGTTCTGCTCGCCGCCGTTGCTTCGCAGGCATTTGTTGGGCTAACTGTTGCCTTCTTCTTTTTTAGTGAACCATTGGTGAGTAGTGGGTGGTAGTGGGCGTATGATGAGGATAGTTTTTTTTGTTCGCCCGACAAGGAGCGATTTGTTACACAGCTAAAAAGCGGAGGGAGGTATTTCGGACTAGCTCAAGTACAGAGGTTAGTGCATTAGTGGAGAGGTCCTAAATGGCAGCGGCATATTCTGGTTTCTTCGGACTAAAGTTTTGTGAAGCAGGAGTTATAAAGGGACAGGAGCAGAAGAAAAGTTGCGACGGAGATATGCTAACCAAAGGCTAGCGTTGCTAATTATTATGCTAATGTGAAGAAACCCGTCAAGAGTGCTAATTATGTGAACAGCAAAGTAGCAATAGGACGTTACGGGTTCACTGCGGAGTTGTTGATCGAAACGCGGAATACGAATTCCATTTTCTCGAAGTCGGTTTTTTCCTAAAATGTGCAGTTACCGATGTCGACCGTACGCTTTGTCCAGCAGATCGCTTTTAGTCAGCCATCACGAAATATTTGAATGAAGCGCCCATAGCAAGCCTACTGCTTCCCAAATGTTTTTCTTTTTTTTTTGACCGTCGGTAGAACGCATTCTAAGCTTCAGTTCAGTTCACATTGGGCAAGCATGAGCGCGTAACCAAGTGCTCAAGGCACTCGCTTTCGGACCGAGGGGACCCGGATTCAAAACCCAGCCTCAGAAAGAAAACATATATAATTTATTATTTGTTTGGTGCGCGCCAGCTGTGGGTGAGGGAAGTTTTTTACGAACACCACCATCACCAGCTTCACAGGTCAGACATTAGAAGCTTCACTTGAAAAAGGAGACCGGCTGATAAAACGTATAGTGTAAAGAACTTTTCACGCCTAAAGCGGCCCTGAAGCACCCAAAAAACACCCTTTTGCCAAATAAGAATTTGGAAATATGGGAGCCTGAAGCTTTCAGATTATCCTGTTGGTTTGCGTAAGGGTTCATATTTTAGCCAACACACCGTTGAGAAGATAAGGGTGTTATTAGTAGTTAAAATATGTGTGGTCCATATAGCACAGTACCAGCTGATAGCTGGAATTCGCTGATTTAAAAAGCGTCAATGATCAGGGGGGGGGGGGGGATAGATTAACAGGTAAGAGTGCTTTCGGGATATCAACAAGCACACTGTAAATTTACAGGTATTCGCGAAATATTTATTCTTCAAGTATTCGACACGAGAACATTCCCGACGGCAGTGTATGGCAGGCCAATATATAATCTTTATATATATAGAGATGGTCGGTGTTGTGCTCTTCAGAGCGATAGGTCTCTCTATGTGAAGTTTTCTTTGGTTGTGTGCATGTTTACATTTCAGCGTGCATATAAATTATTCTATTCTTCCAAGCTGATGTAACTGCATGTTCTCTGTCTCATGGTGTGATCGGAAATGATAGCCTTCTTTTTCTTTTTTGGTGTTGCTCAAAACGGGTCAACAGAGAGTCGTTATGAACTGTGCTACAAGGGCCAACATAAAAACGAAAGAGTAATTGCTGGACTCTTACAGTTAAACGCGTCACTTACTCCCGCAGTTACATCCAGAAATGGTTCAAAATTTGTGGAAGGCTATTTAGTTTCTCAAAAGAAGAAAAACATACCCCTTTTAAGCATAGAGTAACACAGTATGTTACCCTATGTTTTAATTCGATTGCGTCTTAGGGTGTAAATACATGATTAGCGTGATAAGCATTCACTGGAATAGCGAGGGGTTGAAAAGAGGTGAAAGGAACTCCAGTGCAGCGACACCCGCGCCTTCTTTCCTTCCAACAACCACTGCATCGAAACAATAGGTGTAATGGCATGCTTTGTACTCCTAATTGCTTTTAAATAAACTCCCTGAATTATTTAGAGCATTTCACTTTCAAAGGCTCTTTAGTGTTAAGGATGTTTTGAAGATTCGAAGCCACCATGGCATGGTGTTTTGATCCATGGAAATGATTTCTTTGCCCTACGGTATACGTTTCTGTGTTATGAGCATGTTGAAGTTTCTACAGGGTGCAAATTGGTGTACAGTCGAACCCACTTATATCAAACTCGTAAAAAAAAACAAAAGTGATCAGTTCGGTATATTGTACAATTCGATATTAAATTTTAAATGGTCTACTGTATTTTCACTGCGCAAGTTCGCTTCATGGCTTGGCTTCAGGATAATGCAAGGAAGGCGGCGCCACAGCTATATGCGGGGATCTTTTTTTTTTGTAGCTTTACTTTTCTTCGTTTTCTAGTGTGGGATGCGGCTTATGCACGAGGAAATTCGATGTGAACAGCGCCTTGACTTGATTCGCAGACCTGCCTAATCGTCGGAGGACGGAAACCTCTGGCCCGCCTTGGTCCTAATGTTGGCCTTGCTTTGCAATATTATACTCCGCCTACTTCTCCTGATGCTGTACGCAGCGGCTACGTCATATTTCTTTGCTCTACGTTCGACAGCGTTGATTACGGCCAGTCTTGCGGAAAACAGCTAGGTTCTTCCGTTTTACGGAAGCCATTGCGTTAACAAAGGGAGCGCAGAAGCGCACGGCGACCTCTAATGACGGACTGACGGGCACGGTAACGAGGAATCACGGGAGAAAGCTCGCAATGCCAAGCGGCAGTTTCTACTCGCTATGCGCAGCGCCCTCATAATTACACAGGCACCTCTCCCAAATACATCCGGGAAAGCCCCCTCACGTGAGGAAAATTCAAGGTCTTGCCAGGGGAAGCAAACTTCTTGACGCGTTTCGCACTATCCGATGTTCAATATATCAGGTGTTCCGGACATCTTTCTTCGATGTAACAGTAAATTTTCGATTACATTGACTTTAAAGCATTGTTCTGTTCGAAAATACTTCGTTATAAAGGATGATCAAATTTATCCGAGTTCAATGTATTCTGGTTTGACTGTGTACGCAAACACAGACTACGGCCGCTAAATAAAAAAAAATTACACCATCACCCGCTAAGGGGGACCGTGAGGCGATGCGAAGCTGCAGCACTTGCACGATCGCGTTCCGTTGGGGTTCGTTGGGCATGCTACCGACGTCGCGTCGTGGAACGCGAAGAGCAACGCTACGCGCGTCGTGTCTTCCCTCTAGCCGGGCCGTTAATTCTCACAGGGCGAGCGGGAACGCGGTCGACAGGCGCGCGAGAGGGAGGTAGCGTAGGAGAGGAGAGAGAGGGGGAGGGGACGCGCATGCGCTGGCGCTTATCGCGGCGTTGCGTAGGAGAGAATTTCGGCATGTCGAGCCCGCATTTCAGAGGAGGAGTGGAGAGGGTGAGCGGAGCGGGGAAGTGGAGAGGGGGAGAGGTTGTGTGGAGATGGGAAGTGGAGAGGGCCAGAGGTTGTGTCGAGATGGGAAGTGGAGAGGGGGAGCGGGGAGGGGGAGCGGAGAGGGCTTGCGCATGCGCAGTAAGGGTGGTCACGCCGCACACCACCACCATCACCACCGGTTTGAACTCCGCCATAAGATGATTCGCATCTAAACCGCATCCTGCTGAAGGCAACCCTGAGGTGATGCGAGGCACCGAGAGGGGAGGTTCCGTTGTTTTAATTGCGTAGACGAAGGTGAAACGGTTAACGATGGTCTTTATTGAGCAGCGTCTAGTACTTGAGGTGGTGAAGCTCAGGGTCCGCAGTTCGCTTCAAGCATTTGCGCTCAGCGACGCGAGCCCTTCGCTGCGCTGCTTTGTCTTCAGTGGACGTAGCGTTGCTGTTAGTTTGTGGGCTGATGCTGGCGCTTGCTTGTGCCAACCCACTAAATGACGGGACTGTTGCTTCCATCACACTTCATCGGAAGTATCAATGGAGTCAAGCGGAGTGAACCGAAGCAAGCGCTGAACTGAACGCGCGCAGCGCTCCACCCGCTTTATATTCACATTTGAAGGAGAGGAGGCTAGAGGAGGAGAGTAGCGCATGCGCCGCGAGAACAGAAGCGAGAACGCAGGAGAAGCGCAAGCAGGTGGTAGGAGAAAAGTGGAGAGAGTAATGCGCAGCTTTTGGAGACAGGGAAGGAGGAGAGTTGCGCCTGCGCAGTGTGAGTGGGGACGCCGACGACACCGCGGCACATGCCGCCGCTATAAGATGCTTCGCATCTAAAAAAAAAGGGGGTGGCCTGCCGAACGCACTTTTGCGCCGGTGAGAGCGCTAGTTCTTGCTCCCACCGCCTCAGCGCTGAACAACGGTAAAGGAAAACCGCTCGGACAGGCAGGCAGCCGGCTGCGCGTATTCGTTTTAGTGGTGAGTATAGTCGCCTCGCTTCGACCTGTGATTGCATATCGGCTATTTATATGCAACCCACGCCAGACGACATACGAGTACGGTTTTGTTTGAGGTTATTGCTGCTATACGCGAGCAGGTTTTACCCCTGTGAAGACACTTACAGGCGTGTGGCGCAGCGCCGTTGCCAAAGATGGATGGAGGAATGAATGTAAAACATTACTGAATAATCGTTTGTTTTTTCTTCTACTAGGAAAAAAAGCGGTCCACTGCTGTTCGTTCATGTTTTCAGTCGTTCGAATGCTGCAGCTTTTGTTGTGTGCGTGGACGACTTCCACATTACGGTGGCTTTATAGCGATGCGTGTTTACTTTCTGTTCTTCAAGATAAACTAGCGCGACATGGAATATATCCCACCTATCCCACCTATATCCCACCTGTTAAATCTGCTGTATTGCTACTTCGCATAGCAATAATAAGTGCAATTTTTAAATGACGCCCGATTCGAACATGTGTTTTTACTATTCGACTACATTACCGAAACACAGTAAATGCAAACGTCTTGCCTATATATTGTACCAAAATGGCAAGTTGGGCGAGTTGGCCCGTACTCACCTCCTAAAGAAACAGCGCAGATGAAAAACGAAAGCAAGAAATAGCGGGAAGAGACACAGCGCTGCACACCGAACTGAAGGTTTATTGGGTCTTAACTCTCGCGTTTTAACGCGGTCTTCCATGCCAGGGCTGTTTAGGCCGTCGTCCTGTCCAGAGAATCCTTCCGCCTTCAACGTCATTCACTCACCATGATTTCTTTTAGATGCGAAAGCATCTTATGCTCGGGGCAGTGTCCGTTCTGCGGCGTCCGCACACATACTGCGCATGCGCCAACTCTCTCCTCTCTGGGAGGAGGTGGCGTGAGCGCTGCCTCCGCTTCGTTTCTCCTCTCCCGTTTCTCTCTCTCCGCCACAGCTGTGCGCTCGTATATATTGCGGCGCACGCTCGCCCTCGTTGCACTCTCCTTCGCAACGGCGCTATGGACGCTCGCGAAGCCTAACGTAAACGGCGACCGGCAAGCGAATCTCGAGGCTGCGAAAGCGCGCGTTCGCTATGCTTCCGTCATTCTCTCTCTGTGCAACGGTGTGCGAAACGCCAAGAACAACATCAACGTCGGCGCTAGTTGCAGCGGCAACGCCACCGCCGAGGAGCAGAGGAAGGCTTGGGAAGCCGAACGTAAACGTCAGCGTCGGCAAGCGGTAATTTAAACGCCTCGACAACCACTGTCTCACAAGTCACATAAGAGACGGAAACTCGATGCGCACCCCCCGCAATGCTTTCGCATCCCACCATGGTTGCCCGTAGGGGGAGATGATGTGTAATTTTTCAGCAACTTCTGCACGCAAGTGATTGACAACTTCTTTTCTTGAGCTTTGGCACTCTTCTAGTGAATCTTGTTTTCTGTTCGATATGTAAGGGGCAGGCAGAACACGAACAAGTGGTCTACCTTTCAATTAGGGCGCGGCTAGCTCGTACGTTGGATAAGATGAAAAGATGGTCGGCACGGCGGTTGGTCGCAGCACCTTGCGCTCTACCTTGAAGTCGTCCTGCTTCAAGTGATCGTTACTCTTCTCCACCGCGGTACACCACAGGCCTTGGGCGTCGCAGTTATCGTGAAATGTCCGATCCCATTAAGCATTCACTGCTAGAGAAACGCAACAAAATCCGCACCTTTTCTACCTTGTAAGCAAGCGTACGGCTGCTCCTTTACAGCAAGAGCATTTGCTCGCCCGAGCCCGAGCCAACGCCCCGAGCATTCGCTTACCACCGGCCGTGGTTTACTAGTGCGCCTCGATGTCTGCGCCGGCGAAACGCGCATCCAGGCACCCTATAGTTTACCGATGTGCAGCGCCCCTACGGTAGCCTCTCAAAACTCTGCATGTCACGCGTACCCCATTGAAAATGCGCCCATTCGGCAGGTCGCACCTTTTTTTTTAATTTAGCGGCCGTACACAATCTTGCGCGATGTTTTCCTAAGTGCATACTTAAACGCATGGCGAACACGCGTAATACATAGTAGGTTTAGTCATACGCGATTACAAATAAAGTAAGGATTTCTTTGGTCTATGAGGCATGAGGAACTGTGTTTCCAAAAATAGTTGCCGATTCAGAGTACAAATATGTACTCTACTACCGGGTAAATTCGTGTCAAAGACTGGTGATAGCGTTTAAATTTGTCCTATGTCAGCTCTGACCTCCAACCACACTGTGCATATCAAGAATAGTGTCTATGGTTCTTGCGCTATTTGATACAAGTATCTCGGCTTTCGTAACCCGTGAGGAAACGTGATCTGCAGCGAGGACGATCACTCTCGCTGTCGGCGTGAGGCTATTAATGAAACGCCTAAATTAAGACAAGCGTGAAAAGAAAAGTCAGTTGAACTTAACCACTATAACAGAATCGCAGAGCGCGATGTTTTTATACCTGGCAGATCCTTGCGTTGCGTGAATTCTCAGTGCCTAACAGCATCGAAACGACGTTAGCACAAGACGAACGAAGCAGCAAAACTGCGACGCAGGGCACTGTTCTTCTCAAGCGTGCCGCTAAAGATTGGCAGGTACGGTCCGGTTTCAATGCTGAGGGGTCCTGCGGAAATCGGCTCATTGTAAAGCTACAATTTCTAATGCTAAGCACGGTTTTACTGCTCCTGTCTTTGGCCAGTTTTCACAATCTCTTTCCACTGCAGCTTACGTTATTGCAGACAACATTAGGGCGAAAGCCTTAGATACCTCACCAAACGCGAGAATTGACCGATGGTATCGGCTTGCCGTGGGGTCGGCGTGAACACCGGTGATGTAAAACATCATGACATGATAACGTCATAGTATGACGTCATCATGGCGTCACAGGTCGCCAAAATTTATGATGTCACAGAATGACGTCATCACAAGACATCGTCGCTCGAGCATACGTGGGCCGATCACGGAGGCAGTGCAAAACCAGCTGAGGTGCAGAAATCGTGCAACGCCTTCCATCTTGAAGGCAGTGTTAAAGCACGTTAGGCGCGGAAAGTTTTCAGAAGAGGGCAGCGGAGTTTTAGGGGCGAAGCTCCTTAAGGCGGCACCCGTTCGTCCCTCGTAGTCGTAGTCATAGTCGTAGTAGTCGTAGTGCGTAACGAGTCTTACGCTTTGACCTCCAAGGTGGTGCCGGTGGGAGATTTTTCCTGTGCGTTGTTGAACAATAAAAAATTCGCAGCGTTAGCTAAAAGCCGACTTCTGTCTCTCATTCCCACTAGCAGCCATTCTTTACCTCCAAGGTAGTGCTTGGTGAGAATTCTCCTGTGCGTGATTAAACAATAAAAATTTTGTTCAAAACGCCGTTGATTGATGAAATAAACCAACGAAAGACGCCAGATGTTTTGTAAAAGCAAAACGAAAGAACGCCAGATGTTTCTAAAGCAAAACGAAAAGACGCCAGCTGCTTAACCAAATACGCCAGATGTTTTCTAAAGCAATGGTTTTCTAAACAATGAAAATTCACAGCGTACATGTAAAATTAAAGTGAGCTGCAAGTCGTCATAACTCATCGAACCTTTAGTATAAACGCGCCCGATCTCACGTCGGTGATGATGTACTGGGCAGAATTCACGGAAGATTCACGGTTTACCGATGAACCTTCGCAGCTTCGCCCACTCATCATTCACTCCGTGGATATGCTGTGATTTTTTTTTATTTATCTAAAATGACTGGAACGGGAAATACGGCGTTCGTTTTCTCTTCGCCGCCTCGCGCTCCCTGCTCCGGCCCCCTCGTGCGCGCGCTCGCGATTCGTTTTTTTTTTTTGTCAGTTGGTCATTTCGCGCCATAAATGGTCCTGCTCACTCACTTCGCTTGTTTCTCCCGAACGCCGAGGCACAGTGTTTTGGAGGGCGATTGCTTGAGAAAAGCGCGCACGAACTTTACGTTATCGTTCTGACGCTTCGTCGTAATCAAGCCGAGGAAGGAATGGAATGAAGAGCAGGGAGGTCAACGAGACGCGTGTCCGGCTTGCTACACTGCACTGGAGTGAAGGGATCAAAAGAAAGAAAGAAGATGGAAGAAAGCACTGTCAGGGTACATGTGCGCCTGTCCATTACACGCCAACGAGCGATCGCTTAACCCGGTCAATTTTAAGAACAGTAGCAATGCCCTCGTCGCTTTGCTGACCTGCGACGCGTTGGGCCATGATCCGAGGACCTTTTCTTCGGAAAACAGTCCGTGATCTGCTTTCTTCAGCCATAGAGGAGGCGTAGACCACGATGTTCTCTCACAAAACGATCACAGAAACACAGTACATGTTCTATCGTTTAGTCACTGTTGCACGAGTCACATCTGGAGGTGTCTGCCATTCCTATGCGAAAAAGTTCAAGCCTATCAAGATATCCATAATGCCTGGGTGCTGCGCTTTTGGATGCAGCAACCACCGAGAAGAGGGCAAAATGCGCTTTCGTATTTCGAGATGAAAAGAAAAAAAAAATGACCCCAACGACGGGCTGTGCGGGGATCAAAAGAAAGAAAGAAGATGGAAGAAAGCACTGTCAGGGTACATGTGCGCCTGTCCATTACACGCCAACGAGCGATCGCTTAACCCGGTCAATTTTAAGAACAGTAGCAATGCCCTCGTCGCTTTGCTGACCTGCGACGCGTTGGGCCATGATCCAGGACCTTTTCTTCGGAAAAACAGTCCGTGATCTGCTTTCTTCAGCCATAGAGGAGGCGTAGACCACGATGTTCTCTCACAAAACGATCACAGAAACACAGTACATGTTCTATCGTTTAGTCACTGTTGCACGAGTCACATCTGGAGGTGTCTCCATTCCCGCGAAAAAGTTCAAGCCTATCAAGATATCCATAATGCCTGGGTGCTGCGCTTTTGGATGCAGCAACCACCGAGAAGAGGGCAAAATGCGCTTTCGTATTTCGAGATGAAAAAGAAAAAAAATATGACCCCAACGACGGGCTGTGCGGCCGCACTGAATACGGCGGGAGAAATTTTGTTCCCACAATTTACACAATGAAACCCGACTTTCTGAAGTAAACGTTTTCTTTTCGTCACCCCTATACTACTGCAGCGCATTTCGCGTGGTTGCCGAAGAAGCTTCATGCACAGTAACATTCCCGGCAGCTCTTATTATGTATGGCGCAAATTGACGCCGTTACTGGGCGTAGTCTAGTTAACCTCCCTGCCTTTCCTACATTCCTTCTCTTTCCCTCTTGTCGCGGTTGGGCTAACAGATAACAGTCAGAACGCCATGGAGACTCTGCTACATTTCCACTGCAACTAACACTTTTCATAAGGATCACTTTTCATCCTTAGTTTTTGACGTACGTGCCGTTATTTCCCGTATTCATACTTTTGCAAGGCAATATTCACCGAGCTGCGAACGCATGTATTATTATGTTTTGGTATAACAAGATATATACGTGGCATACCTGTTCTTAAAGCTCTTGAAAGCGAATTGCGGCCTCATGACACGAAGTGTGTATGTTGTTTAGGGTGTCTGTTTCAGTCCTCCTTTATTAGCTTCACGAAAAAGCTACCCTAATGTAGTAAGAGTTTCTAAAGGTGTGCCATAACGAAAATGAATAAGGGTGTGGTCAATAAAATTCCAAAAAGAAAAAGAAAACCGAAATGTGGTTCCTAAAACATCGGCAGCTGTGGCAATATCTGCGATAAAAAAAAATCTCAGATGGGTCACCGTCAGTCTGTTGTATGGCTGCATGCAGCTGTATATCTTTCCTTACGCCTGCACGTCACTTATCCTATAGCGTGTACCGAGGCGATCAAAGGAAATGTCATCAGCGCGGTGCGCGCGTGCTCCGCTGTTCGCATTTTTTTTCATCGCACTCTAGCCTACGTCAGAATCACCCGTGATTGCATCATGGGCGTCTCCAGTGTGTTTTTATTGACAGATGGGTTACAAGCTCTTCAACACAAATGGCGACAGCGGAGCGCGTAAGTCCCACGCAGTTCGCATTTTCTTTCATCACGTGTGTACGCGTGCATGAGTGCGTAGGCAAGTGAAAACTACAGTTCTTTCTTGCCTAATCGGTTAGAGACCAACGTAATGCTTCATCCTGGGCTGCAAAAGCACGCGTAATTCGCAAAACATACGTAATTCCCCCGCAGCTTTGGTCATGATCGACCAAATATGGCGACGGGCCGGACCTCCGCAGTACTGTTCGCCTTCTTGTGGCTTTAAATAGATCGACTGAGAAGAAAAAGAAGAAGATGGCTTTCGCCTTCGAGTCATCTTTGGTGATTGCGTAGCGGACCCTGTACGTCTTTTTTATTAATATTTGACGTATTACTGACGGTAATTAGATGAGGCAATGACTTCACAAGTGCGCCAAATTGCGTATGTGCATGGAACCACGTACCACGTGAATGTGCCGGTAGGATTTGTGGCATGTGAAAACGATCATCGTAATTCTCAGCCTATTGTCCGCTGCAGTCGGCCTAAAATAGCCTTCTGTTTAGCTTAGAAGAATGTGGTTTGGGCAAGTAGGTTTTTTTATGACGGAGTTCAAACCGGTGGTGGTGGTGGTGTGCGGCGTGACCACCTTTACTGCGCATGCGCGAACCCTCTCCACCACCTCATTTCCCACTCTCCCCTCTCCCTCCCCCTCTCTCACTGCCGCTCTCCCACTTCTCGTCTCCCCTCTCCCACTTTCTCCCTCTCCACTTCCCCCCTGAAACGCGGGCTCGACATGCCAAAACGCTGCTTCGCATCGCCTCATGGTCCCTTTTAGCGGAGATGGTGTGATTTTTTGTTTACGCTCGTACTCCTATTTTTGCTTGTCAATTTGTCCTTACTTCGCGCTGTACCACCATTTTGACATTACCTGCCTTGTGCGGGCTGGTTTGAACTTATGCCGGTGATCCTTTGAATTTCGTAGCCTAACTAACTACCACACTCGGTTGCGTTTCGCATCCCTTGGTATTTACTTCGTTATTGCAGGTGAACCTTGTTCGTCAGTCCTATGCACTTCGTGTCCAGTCTGATTTCGTATAATGTGAGCTAGAACATTGGCTATAGCTGTTTGTTTTCTCACCCATACTGCTGTCTTTCAATCCCTTAAAGTTACATTTATCATTTTCCATTCCATCGCTTGCTGCGTGGTCCTTAACGTTCTGTCGAGCTTCTATGTTACCCTCCAAGCTCCAGTCCCATACTTCAGTAACTTGAAAACATTGATTGTACACTTGTTTTACGGAAACTGGTAAAGTGTGTGTAATGATCTCGGAATGCCTGCTGTATGCACTTCAGTCCATCGTTATTCCGTGAATCTCCTTTGCATGAGGAGGCTTCCCTGCCAATCAGTGACCAAGATATACGAATTGTTAAGGGGTAGTCCTGCTACTTCTTGCTCACTGTCGCAAACGCTAATGGTGGTACCTGACGGCGCTTCTTTGCCCGTCCGACCAAGTAACTCACCTTTGCTACACCTCTGTTTCTCCCTTTCGACGACATATTATTAATCATTGCCCATAAGCTCCTTCCTGCGCTCACCTCCGTAAAACTAGCGAGCGGACTTATAGATGTGATCCTGCAATTAAGACCCGACACCAAGCTCATATGTTGTTCCTCTGCGCGCGTCGGAACCTCATCAGTTTCGGCGCGTACCTTCACCATTTACGGTTCTGACACTGCGAGCACGTGTCAGTTAAGAACGCTAACATTCGGACCTTCCTGAATAAAGTCCTAACTCCTACCCCGTCGTGTGTGCTATTAGTTGCCGATAGTGGAACACCGGCCGTGATTGGTGTGTTCAGCTAGTCCATTGTCGCCGTACAACGTTATGGTTTCGCATAAGGTTCCATTTCGCCCACCGTCGTTGCTACAACGGACGACAAGTCCTGTATTGTGAACTTTGGACTCTGCATACAAGTTCACCCTGGTGGCATATCGCATGAGCTAATCAGGCTGGTGTCACCCTGCTTTATTTTGGTAATAAGTTGCGACGGTACTCACTACGGAGATCATGGTTCACTTACACCATTAGATGTAGTAAAATGCACAAACTCCTGCATTCACTACCCTTTTCACACGTTTAATACGTTTCGGTAGCATTTTCTTGTAAAAATATATGAGTGATAGTAAGAATTGCCTTAGAATAATAGAGAATTGAGCTAGTTGGTAAGTATTCATTCTAAAAAGACAGGGCGTGCAAACACGGACACAAGAAATAAGTTGTTAGTCGGCGTTTGTGGTGTCCTGACTTCTTCCTTGTGTCCAAATTGCCGTTACTAAACGTGTCTGGCTTAGTAGAGTTTACTAGTTCCCTACGTGACGGCTTTGTAAACGCTACTATATTTGCCAGCCATGGTATATTATGCTGTAATTGGGAGAGTTTTAAGAAAAATAGGCAAACTATATTTTTTAATCTGTTGGAATAACAGCGTCTGGTACGTAATGAGCGACGTAGCAAAAACATGACGTTATGACGTAACATGACATGACGGATGTATATGCATGTCAGGCATAGAAATCCGGGTCGAGAACATCACATGTATGAATGAGTTCATGGTCACTGTACAGCGTGCGCTACCCCAAACTAGGCCTAAATATATCCTTAGGGTTGCAGTGCGAGTAGTTGTCGCGCAGAAGCCTCAAATTTCTCTAATTCAAAAAAAATATTCACAAGAATTTCACAAGAAAGTTCACTAATTTCACAAGAAGCGTGTCGAAGATATGCTTCTTGTGAATTCGTCATGATGGTTACTGGAAGAAAGGAAAAAATTAGGAGGGAGCATTGTCCAATGTGATAGAAGGAAACGAAGCATGAAAGAACGAAAGAAAGTACAAAAAAAAGAAAGAACGGAAAAAAATGAAGAACGAAAGAAAGAAAAGGAACAAAAAAGGAACAGAAGAAAGAAACAGAAAAAGAAAGAAAGAAAGAAAAAGAAGGAAAGAAAGAAAGAAAGAAAGAAAGAAGAAGAGAAAGACAGGAAAAATAAAGAAAGAAACAGGAACGAAATTAAGAAAGAAAGAATGAAGCAAAGAAACAAAGAAAGAAAAGTCGTAGCTCGGGCACGCACACACCAAGCTTCGGTGGCCCCCCTTTCCCCGATAGGAGAAGGGATTCCAATGTTTTGTTACTTGTCATGAACACCAGCACACCGAACAGCCAGCGAACCGGCACTGGCGTTCTTTTTGCGACCCACTTCAAGGCACCCTATGCACAAAGAAGACCGGACAAATACTTCGAGCCCTGATCGGCGAACCCAACGATGCTATCCAATTGTAGTGTCGCAGTTATGACCTAAATTGATAGGAATAAAACTGGACGAAGAAGCACCCTTTCTACCGGTGTGATTCTAACCCGCAACATTAGAATTAAGCGTCCGATTCCAGAACAGGTGCTTCCCACTTCGTTGGGTATTTGAATCAACCATGATATGGGTCTTTTTGTCTGCGAAAATGGTTTTACCCAAGGCGTAAGGCTGTTAGTTATCAGCAAAGCAAAGCCACTTTTAGGATCAAAAAGTAGTTTTCTGTGTACATGAAAACGCACACACAAACACTCATGTGCCAGTTGGTGCTGCGCATAATGCCCCCTAGGCTTAGTCATATGCGACTACAAATTAAGTAAAAAATTTTGTGCTCTATAGGGCATAGAAAACTCATGTAAAAAATTCGCACCTAATGTTGAAATTTACCTAATAGCAGCTCGAAAGCTCCAATCAAACTCTTGATAGTTTCTATGGATCATGCCTCAATTTATGCATGTATCTTGACTTCTGTAACCAGTGAGGAATTGAAACGCGCAGCTAAGACAATCACTTTCACTGTCGGCGTGAGGCTGTTAATTAAATGCCTAAATGCAAACAAGCGGGAAAAGAAATCACGCTGACCGCTAGACGGCAATTGCAGCACGCGAAGGTTTTATTCCTAGCAGATGCTTGTGTTGAAGGAATGCTTATTACCTTATGAGATCGCATGCACCGGAACAAAATTAGCATAGGTTAAAGATGGCCAGAAAGGAAAAATCGCGACGCGGGGTGTTGATCTTCCCAGACATTGCCACTGAAAAACGGCAGATATGATAGGTGTTCGGCAAAGGACCTATAGAAATGAAGCCGTTTTAAAACTAGCATTTCTAACGCTCGATGTGTGGTTTCATCGCTCCTGTCATTGGCCAATTTTGTCAATGTTTTTCCACTGCAGTTTACGTCAGTGCAGACTATTTCATTTTACGTATAACTTCTTTATAGGGCACTTTTCGAACGGCATAATTTAATATGAAATAATGCTGCTATCTCAAGAAGTGTGGGCACTGCTGGCTGTGGTCCCGAAATTTACGTCGGGCACGCACTACAATTGTGTGCGTAATTGCCATACTAGCCGTTTGCGTTGCTAACGGTTTTTGTATTACACTTACATAATGCATAATGCGCAGAAAGCTTTATAAATGCTGATTAAGTAAAAAGAGATTGAAATGAATTCATGGCCTGTCGGTGATGATGCAATATTTTCTTGCCACTACAGGTCATCAGCGTTGCCGCAACCCCTTGCATCGTATTTCCTGGAGGAGACGTTCAAGCGGACGGCCTTCTACACATCAAGGTGGACCTCGAGGAATTGTTCGCGGTGAAAAATATAATTGAGGGGCTTGCGGCTGCTTCATCCGCTTACTGGCTCTTCAATGTACAGTACGACGCTAAGCGGTTGAACACATCGCCTTTTCCTTGTGCTCATGTTTGCACTTACAGTTGTAGCAGTTTGTATAGCCTCTACAGTAGTGGCTAAAACGTTTTGAATAGTTATCAAAAGTTCGCCATATTGATTGTGTGTGAGGTTCTGTAGTGTTACTACGTCGTAAGTTTGGCTCTAAGTTCTAAATAAATTTTTGTTTAGTCTAAAAGTTATGTAATACGTTTGACGGAAGCCAACAACAACTCATACAGAGGAAAGGTAATGGGAATGTGTTTAGTCTTTCTTTATTTGTGCTGTTAGTAATAGATAATTATCGGTGCAGTTGTCTTGAGGGGTTGTGGGTTGGAATCACACTTGAAGCATGCGGTTGTCTTCTGCTTTCCAATGATTTACCTTTCAGCCATAAATTGTTTTCACTGACAGTTTTCTATTGTGCCCACCACAAATTTTTAAAGCGTAGAAGCATCTCCCTTATGTCAACCTTGGTCTCGGTCACTGTTGGAAACTCTATCTAGCTATTCTATTATCGTCGCTGGGCCTGAATTGGGGCTTTAAGCTTGGTGCCACAATTTGCGCGTAATAGCACCTCTTGAGTCTGTGGTCCTAATCGAAAGAAAGGGAACTTGAACAAACTAATCCGTAAAATCTTATCCCTCGAATAAGCAACGAGGATTTCCCAAAATATATTACACGTCTTACTCATGAAACTGTCTTCGCTCACTGTCTTATAGAACGGCTTTCCTCAGTAGGCCATCCAACGTCGTTCACTTGCCGAGGTGAGGGGGATGCTGTATAAAGAAAGATAATATATCAGTCAACACAATTATTGAAGATAGTGAATGGAACGTAATTCGTCGCAACACCGTCGCATCCCGTTCAAGGACTATGCGGTATTGCGACCATGCATGGGCAGTGTAATAATATGCCTGCGTGCGACATAATGGTGCGAACCGGTGCACTTTGCATCGATAGAGCGGCCGGGGCCGTCTGCTTGGCGAGATGAATTGGTGCTAGTCCGAGCGTGCGATCTCCCTTCCGTATATTGGTGCAACGTTCGGCAAGGAGAGCGAAATAAAGTGGTTGTATCTCGGAGTAGGTAGAGTTCAACGAGTGGAAAAACTTCAATGTCTTGTGGTCTGTGAAAATAACCAGCGTGATTACTTCAATAAAGTGCCGGAAATACTTTCTCAAAGATGCGCTGTAAGACGCTTTCTATGCCGAAAGTTCCGGGCCGCTGTTCCGTTAGTATGTTTTTTTTTTTCAGCAGAAGTCAAGACTTTCGTATAATTCTGCGATACCTTGCTGCATTACGCCGCAGAACCTGAATCATCATCTAGGGCAATCGTATGGGTATCATGTTTCGAGGGGACCAAGCGGGCAACAACCGAGAGGAGGCAGCATCAGCTTCGTCTGTCTACTGGCAGAAGAGAGTACGTTCACGTAATGGCAACCAGGAAAGCCTTTCAGAGACTCTACGAGGATGGCGCGAAAGAACCTGAACTAACAGTTCACCTGCCCAGGCAAATAGCACAGGTGAAATAACTATTGTTGCCGAAAAGTCTGCAACTGATGCCATTCCGAGAAAAGAAAGTGTCATAGCCAACACTGTCCATGGCAGTCCATGAATTTCATAGAAGTCTTGACAGAATCACACATCTCAGCATTCACTACGCCTTCATACTCGGCAAATCGCTTGAAGACGACGTAAATTATGAAGGAGCTAGTGTCTGCACTGTCTGCTGACAGGAGACAGTGGTTGCACTTTCGCTGACGGGCTACGGCGCACAGAGCCAGCAATACTCAAAGTATAGATCTATAGGAAGAGGACTCAATTTTTCGGTAACTATGTCGTCTGTTTTGAAGACATGCATGCAATAACACAGAGACACACATAGTCAGACACAGAAACAGACACGCATACACAAAAACACACGCACACGCATGAAGCTGCAGCAGCACACTAGGACAGGCACACCCATTAACAAACGCAGGCGTGCACACGAGGCACTTCATACTAGAGCATTGCACGGGCTCGGGCCTACCCAAAAGACCAGGAACGGCTAGCTTTTACACTATACTAGATTTTACGTCGGGCCCGGGCCGGGCCTGGGTCTCAAGCTGCGGACTTAGGGTCGGGCACGGGTTCGAGGTGGCGGGCTAGGGTCGGCCCGGGCTTGGCTTATGCTCAGTTTCCAGGATTTTTCCACATACGTTGCGCATACATATGTCTCCCACATATTTTATTTCGAAAAAGAAAACGCTATTTTCTGCGACGAACAAGTGCTGAACTTCCTTGGCTTGTTGCATATGGGGCTGCTGTTTTTATGTGAAACGGGCAGGCTAATAGTAAGTAGACCAGGCGCCTATATAGTTAGCATCTCATTCTATATTTAATTTACATTTGTCATAATTGAAATCCAAAATGTAATTTTTCTTTCGCAGTAATAAATGTAATATAATAAATTTACACCTATAACTCTTTGTCACAAGAGCGATCACAGAGCTCAAAAATGAGGAAACGTTCTTGAAAGTTCCAACCATCCACTAAAACAAAACGCTTGCGCGGAGTCACGTTGCACACAATCACTATAGAGAAACAGTCTTTTCCGTGGCTCCGTCACGGCTAGCAGTTGTCATGTGACGCGATATGGACGTGCAAAGCCTGCTTTGTGTTCCCACATTTTTAAAGCGTGAGCTTTCGTCTTATTCCGCTGTATGGTACGAGAGCTACATACATGATACAACCGAAACATCGATGCAATGTGCAGGAATAGTATAGGTTCATTAAACACGGCATGGAGCAAGGTACATTCGCTTGACCAAATATCTGGCTTGAAAAAAGACAAAAAGACAATTGTCAGTTCCGTGCGGGGAGGTGTCCCCTTACCTCGAACCATACCGGTATGCACCCAGTCAGTAAGCGTCGGGAAGCTTATACGTAACTTTATACCCAAACTGGAACGAACCCTAAAATAAATCGAAATATCTTCATTCACCTCCTGCCATTTCTACCCGCGTAGTCATAGAGCCAGCGTCTATCGGTACGCCATAGTTAGGAAGGCATGCACAATTTTTATAGGGAGAAGAAAAGCACGGCACAAAACGTGCCTAAAACTGCTGAAACCTTCATAGAGGAGCCCACAAAAAGGTTAATAGATGCCATTGAAGAGTGGTACGACGTTCTAAAACGAGAGGAAGAAGGGATGAGTTGGACAACTATATTCATTCTGCAGAGGTCCGCAAATACATCCCGAATTTTTCCCGTCTAAGAACAGAGAGTGTCGACTCCTTAACAACTCGCAAGACATATTTTGTGCGCCCCTGTGGCTAGCGCAAGCAGTGAAATAAACTTCACCGCGGCAGCGTATGTGGTGCACCAGCGCAGGGCATGCTTAAAGCCGGAATCTCTTTCTAATTTGCTTTTTCACACAATAACAGGCGAGAAAGTAAACTTTAACCGATACCACAAAGCCTTATAGACTCCAAACAATAGCAGTGGTGTGATCTATGAAAAGTGTGGTATCACAAATAGTTCTTTTTTCCTTTCGGCTGTAAATACGTCTTTCGAAAAGTACACACGGTGCACGCGATTTCTTATCATTTTTACTTAGGTTAGTGTACTTGCAACAGAGGTAATGAATCTGGCTTTTCCCTGTACTTCTCTTGCTGTGGCAAGGTGCTACTACGCTTAAGACAGGTGCTACAAATTCAGAAGTGTGTGCGTTTGGGGTTGCGTTGGTAAGAAATTCTTTAAACCCCGCCACGGTGGTCTAGTGGTTATGACACTCGATTGCTGACCCGAACTTCGCGAGATCGAATCCCGGCCACGGCGGCTGAATTTTCGATGGAGGCGAGAATGTTTGAGGCCCGTGTGCGTAGATTCAGGTGCACGTTAAAGAATCCCAGGTGGTCGAAATTTCCGGAGCCCTCAACGACGTCGTCTCTCATAATCATATCGTGGTTTCGGACGTTAAACTCCAGATATTATTGTTATTATTATACGCTTCTTTGAAGTTCGATGCGGAATGCATTAAAAACAGAGAAAGAGCGAATCGTTCCGTTCAGGGCAGGGCAAAGACACTTTGAATTGTATTGCGATACGATACAAGACACTCATGCTAGAAGTATTTGAGATGCGGATACAAGTTACAACAATGATTGTATCCTATACGATACATTCCAATTGTATCTTAAAATACTTGGATACATTGTCTTATTTGTTATCATATATCTATATAATGTAGTACTGAATACCTATGCACGAAAATGTTCGCTTGAAAATGTATTAACTTCAACGAATCTTGGTTTATTTGACTGAATGTGTGTGAGTATCTCAAAGGTTTTGTACTTCTGGCTTAAGGTATATTAATCTCAGTCTGAAACAACTTACTGGCGTTGCTTTAGCTGCTTAACATGACAGCACTATATTCTTCGACGATAGAGGTGTTTGCTTCTCGCTTTTGTAACTGATGGAAGTCGCTGCTCTGCTTGCCGACCAGCTAGCGGGTTGCCATGTAATCATGAGAACTTCAATAAGAAGCCTCCGCACGATGATGCAAATACCACTGTGGAGTTAGTTCTACCTTGCCCGAAACGTATTACGGTTTTCGCAATAACGGATAATTCGCGCAATAACGGATCACCGGACAGGTGTACGTCACCAAGAACATGTTCCTCCTAGAAACGATTCAGACGTATTGTACAGTGGCACAAAACGCCACAGGACACCGCTGCTATTCAGAGTAATGCGACTTATAGCTCCGATTGCCTAGTGATTAGTAACAGTAAAAGAATTTAGGGAAGCCTAAACAAGGCAAACAAAAATGTCTAAGTAAAATAGAAAAGCGGTTGCGTATCAACCACAGCGAATAATAATAGAAACACGATACAGGCAGCACCGTCAAGAGCTAATAATAATTGTTCCGTTTGACGACCCAAAACCACGGCATGATAATGAGAGACAATGTAATGGAGGGCTCCAGAAAGTTTGACCACCTGAGGATCTTAAACCTAAATATAAGCACACGGGCCTCTAGCATTTTCCCTCCATCGGAATGCGGCCGCCGCGACCTTTGGGTCAGCAGTAAAGCACCATAACCACTAGACCACCGCGGCGGGTAACTTCTATTAGCTATAAGAATTAAAATCAGTGCCTATGGAAAATAGCGTAAAACGGCTCGTTCGGACGCTCATGATAAAAACGGAGCATTTGGTATAACAATGCTTCTCGAATACATTTGCTAGCATGATTAAAATGGCTCCTGATAATTTTTGTTATTATAATGGAAACTCAATTTCGCCATTTTACTAGTATTAAGCAGAATGTTTGTTACTTTATAAGCTAGGCGCGCCCGGAATAATACATATTTGCTCTCAACAACGCCTTTACGTAACAGTACACTCGAGTGGACTATAAGTATGTAAACAGTAGCAGAAATGACGCAGACAGTTAAAAGCAAGAATAAATTAGAGAATTTACCTTGGCAGTACGTTAAAGGCATATAGCAGTAAGCGCACCGCAAAAAAAATACCTAGAATGATATGTAAAATATGGGTTTCTCCCCAAGAAAGGCGCGAATGCAGGCCTCCGAGATTTCCTACCGGCGTACGGCGGACACTTTCGGAGGCCAAGGGCCACTAGTTTTGATTTTGGCGATCTCCACTGGAGGTGATGTTCGTACACGGAAAAGGCCCATTGCTCCTCCTGAGCAACCCTTTCCATGCAGTATGTCTCACCACACATCACTTCAACCGGTATCTCGCAGGAAACGTAAAAGGATTGCAGCCGCTTCCTTGCGAATCATCCACGCACCTTCCGGAAACACAATGTCTTAACAGCATCCGTGGGGAAACTCTCTTTTTTCATATTGTCCGTTAGTCTGTCCCTATCGGAGCAGAAGCGCTTGCAGGACTAGATGTAGTGGACGAACTATGTTTGGAACAATAGATAGTTTTAGAATTGAGGATCCGAGCAGGTTGGGGAGCCAAGGCATTTGCGAGCCGTCAGGGCGCATGCGCAGAATCCAAGCCACTGTTGGGTCTTCCACTCGCGTTGTCCCAAGACCCAACAGCCGAAACTAACAAGGGCCCCCAAGGCGTCTTGGGTCGCCAGCGAGACGACGCAGGCGCAGCGCCGGCCACGAAGCAGAATGGTCCGCGTCTGGCATAGTTTTAATTTCACCACGTGCGGCGCCCCGTGTGTATCACCGACGTGTTTTTACACTACGCCTCCTGCGTTTGACCCAGCTGCCAAACTGCTAGTCCTCCGAACACAACAGCAGCCTACCTAACGTAGCTTGGTGATCCAGTGGCCTGGGTCCCCAGTTCTAAAACTCTCTAATGAGTGAACTACTTAGAGCACCATAGGTACTCCACTATGGGAGTGCAGTATGCCGTCGCTGCTTCTAGGGATAAATCGTTATGTGCTTTGTGGTCACCAAAACATTGTAGGTACAAATCCTTCGAACTAGAGTGTACCAGAAATATACACTCTCTTCGAACTTAGCACTGAGTGGCTAAATTAAGGCATATCACCCGGAAAGTTCCAGCCACACTCTTCATACAACGATTAGTGTCTATGGGTGGTGCGCCATTCTATACAGGTATCTTGTCTTCTGTAACCCGTGAGAAAATAAAATCTCCAGCGATGGCGATCACTTTCGCTGTCGACGTGGGGCTTTTAATGAAACGCCTCAATAGAGAGAAGTGTGAAAAAAAAAGTCACAGTTTCGCCGCAAGGGCGAAGCAATGAATGCGATAGCAAGAAAAGCGGCCCGTGATGGACGCGCTGCGACTACCGTGCGTCAATCACTACCCGGCAGCTATTAGACAGTTTTAATTTCACGTACGTAGGGACTTCTCATACGCAAACGCGAAAAGTACACGTACGTTACGTGCACGACATCTGAAACGCTTTCAGCTACACGCACGCGACGTGCGGTGAGAGCTACCACGTAACTCGATCTGCTGAGAATCATAAACACTGCGGCAGTTTGTTCGAGCGCCCGCGCGAGCAGACAGCGGAAGGGCAAGATTCTCGCTGCGCAAATATAAGAAGCGAGAGAGTTGGCCGACGCCTTTAAGTGCGCCCGCGCGCTCCTAGCGCCATCTCGCTGGTAATGAAGAAACGCTTATAAGCGCCTCCGTCTCGGAGGACTGCAAACGGTGAAGGGTGTGTATATAAGGCTCGCCGTTAGCTGCCAGAGGTATGTACGCTTTGTGGAGTAGTGCTTAGCGCACCGCGCTGCGAATTGAGAGGTCGCTGGTTCGACTCCGCGCTTCGGAACATTTTTCTGACTTATTTTTCTTTGGGATATTGATGTATATATACATACTTATACATATACGCAGCATGACGGCGGCGACGGCGACGGCGACGGCAAAAATCAGCCGAGACTGTCCATATAATTGCTATCGCAATAAAAGTGAGCTTAACCTAACCACTCTAGGGGAATCGCAACACGCGGTTTTTTTTATTCCCGGCATATGCTTGCGCTGTGTGAATGTTTAAAGACATATGATTATATACAGCAGAACCGCATTAACATAAGCACCAAATTGGCAATATTGAGACAAGGTTCGCACCCGCCCCCTACGAGGCCTTGACTACCACCCCGGTCGACCACCTGACTTAACGCGCTGGACGCACGGGCCTTTGCATCGACCGCTCCTGGCCTTTATCCGCGAAACTGAACTCTTTCTTTTAGATGCGAAGCAGCTTTTGAGCTGGGCTTTATCCGTAGTTCCATTGGCGACCGTCCACTTTCAAAAACCTACCATAGCCATCTGTAACATATTGAGCGCACGCTCGCGCCAAGGAGAAGTCTTCTTTGTCTTGTTCTTCGACCGCCTTGATGATGATACGTGCAGAGCACTTTAGGGGCCCGGGCCGCCTCATGCTTTCCTAGCTTGGCGTAACGCAGACAAAACCACGTGTGCTGACAGGCGCTAGCGCGTTCGGGCCTGTGTAAGGGGCTCGGTAAGACGCTGTGGCCTCTCCCCCTTACACTCTCTCAGCAATCACGTTATGGCGTCGGGGAACGAGATTCTGCAGATGCGCGATGAACCCGCGTGGCGTGCTCCAACAAGAGTTCGGGACGAGTAACAGCAACAGCAACTACAGTGGATTCATGGTGTGCGCCACATGCAAGGACGCGTTAACATCGGGCAAGGTGCCCGTGATGAACGGAACTCAATGCGCTCCTTCGCATCCCCACACGGTTCCCTTTAGTGGCAGATGGTGGAATTTTTTTAGTTAACTTAAGCCGTACGGCATACTGGCGCCAATAAAAAAAATAATAAAGACGCGGAGCGCCCTTCTTCTCAAACATGCCACTGAATGATGGCCGGTAAGATCCGTGGCAGGTACGATCAAGTGTTGAGAGAGCAGTTTCTTCATTTCTTTAGGAAATGCCGTATGGGACACTGGCGATGCGCTGCCAAAATATTTTGATTCAATCTTGCGTCCGCGTCCTCCACGACAGTCATGTTCCAAAGCGGCGGGAAATGCTCCACGAAATGCAAAAGAGAAAATCAAGAGCCCTTGCCCAATCAGGGAAATCGGGGCAAGCGAAGATTTGGCACGGGTGTGCCCGACGTACTGCTTTTCGTCTTCCTTTCCTTCCCTCTTTTATGGTAGGTAGCAGCCTTCCTCGGAATGATATTTTCGGGTGAATCGGCTTGGCGTCTTTCCAGCGTTTGTCAGCCTGTAGAACGGCCAAACGAAAGGACCATGACGCGATCATGGCAAAGTCGATTAGGAATTCAAAATTCTCGAAGTCGGAATTTCCCTGAAATGTTCATTTCGTGATAGCCCCATTACTCGTTGCCCAGCAGATCATTTTTAGACTGCCAACACAAAATATTTCAATGAAGCACACATAACAAGTGTACTCCTTCCCAATTGTTTTTGGCATCGTTGGTAGAACGCGTGCGTGGCTTTAGTTGAGTTTACACAGAGCAAGCATGGGCGCTTGGTCTAGTGTTTGAAGGGACACTAAAGAGACACAATGAATCAGTTTAGATTGAAAAATTGTACTCTGAGAACTCTAATGTCGTTATTCTGGCCATGATAGGTTTATTAATGTAGGATAAAATGAAACTCTAAGTATCATTTTTCAATTTCGCGCCGAAATCTCCGCCAGCAACGTCACGGATTTCAAAGTGTACTTATCGTATTTTGGCGCCATTGGCCCAACGAAATTTCTTCAAACTTGGTATGGTAAGTCTCTGATTCCCTGAGAGGACAATATACTTCATTTTGCCGATTAAAAACTACGTAGGCCGTAGTAGGCGCCGTCAAAATATGTGACGTCACGGAAATTTGTGCTGAAACTTCAAGGTGGCGTCGCCGCCCACATTTTCTTTTCGCGCGTTTTCTCGCTTACCAAGCGTCTTCTCGCAGCAAGTGTGGTGTTTTTGGTATCGTGAAAGAATAGTTTACTAATACGAGAAAAATGGTTTCGCTCTTTCGTGTCCCTTTAAGGCAATAATCATTGCAGCTTTATAGTACGATAACTCTTGATACTGTAGCCCAATTGAAGGCTTGATGGACGCGTAATTGCAAGTAGTACTCTACGTACCTTGATGTGCCAATTGCGAAGATATATTTGCCCAGTAAAGCAACACGCAAACTCCTAATTTCAACAGTAAAAATAAATGCGATAAAGAGCACTGTTTCTTCACTGAAGCAAAATCTACCAGTTTTAACGCGTTTGTAGTCTTCTACGCCTTGTTTTGCCAGTTCTGCCAGCAAGGTGCCTATCGATATTTCAATATCTGCACCATCGGTCCTGTATACCCCGCACGGTCCCGGCGCGTGCGGAGTCGCATCGAAGCGTGCCGTTTCCGGAGGCTGCGTAATGCACGTCAAGGGGGTCACGTGAGCCTAGTAGGTATGCGCGCTGATCGGCATTGACAGCAGACGCGCAGTCGGGATTACCAGAAACGTTATTCGCAATGTTATCACTTTGATAAGCCCAAGAAGTAACGTCCCTATATAGTCTATAGTAGCGTTCCTAGGCACCGCCGGAACACGTCGACGAATTGTGCCTACGACGGGCGTTGTTAGCCCGAAGGAGCGTTCATCTATCGTCATTGTAAACGATGTAGGCACTTGCACGCGAATGCCCAAATCACGTCGGACTATAGGCTTCTAAAGCAACATCGAGCGGCGCCACTGCTCTTATCGCAACTGGGGGCATCCACGGCCATAGCACTGCCGCCCCCGCTTCCGCGCACGCGCAGAGCTCTGGTATTGCTTCTGTGGTGCGTCACAATGGAACTATTGCTGATCAGCAGTGCTCTGGGCCAAATGAGGAACGTATGCGCGCACGTGTCCTTGCCGCCGCAGCTGGCAAATCCGGCGACAAACTCCCTTCGCCGGCAGCGTCTGCCACCAGTAACGCATAGCTCAGCCATGCGAGCGTCACCCCCAAACTTCAGCTTCGGTTCCCTATAGCAAATTTCATGTAGCCTTCACGGCATATTATGACGGAGGTCATCGGTTTAGTCAGCGTCGAAGTTTCACTCGCGACTCACAATTTACATAAGGCGCTTGTCTGTCTTTGATCAACACTAACCAATGTGCATCGCAGAGTGATCAATAATAATATCTGGGGTTTAACGTTCCAAAACCACGATATGATTATGAGGGATGCCGTAGTGGAGGGCTCCAGAAATTTCGACCACCTGATGTTCTTTAACGTGCACCTAAATATGAGTACACGGGGCTCAAACATTTTCGCCTCTATCGAAAATGCAGGCGCCGAGGCCGCGATTCAATCTCGCGACCTTCGGGTCAGAAGTCGAGCGCCATGACCACTAGATCACCGTGGCGGGGCGTAGAGTAATTAAGAACTTGCAAATTGATTTTACGTTTCGGTTGCACGGAAACGGCGCATATATATTGAACGCTTCCAAAAGCTTGACTGCATTTAACTGATAAAATATGCAACACTTCCATCCGAACAATGGTGTGTTCCCGAATGTGCGTTGCCAGCTTTTGTACGCCAGACGTGGTCCCTCCCAAATAAAGGACTACTGATTTTTTTTATTATGTACTCTCACCGATTTTCAAATATCATTTCAACAATACCACACGTGTGAGTGTTGAAGGGTGTAAAGATTTAGAAATCACTTATACATACCTAGCTCGCATGTTTTCTTCGTAAATTCTCTTTTCCAGTTGAAAGTTGAGGCTCCTGACGTTATTTCACTTCGTTATTTCGTCATTTTTAGACTTCATGAGTTGTTTCCGAATCATAAAATGTGTTTTGATTTTATGGTTTATGGTCTTGGCTTCATGCAATGGAATACCTAGAAAAAATAAATTCATTCTATGTATTAATTTATCTTTGTTTTCAATGCGATACTGTGCATTATCGATGGCATATCTCATAAACGGAGGAAACGGTGAATGTATCGAGAATCTGAATAAGCAATATTGTTAGAACGAGATGCTCCTGGTTAACACTGCCGCTCAGCGACACCAGGTGCGGCAAAATCTGCCTAACCGAGTCCTCGCTTACTTTTCGAAACCCTCAAATATGGCTTGGCGTCTTAGCGTAAAGCCCTATATAGACAACGAAGCAAGTTGCTTGCAAAATTACCGGATACGAGCACAGTGTGCGCGATATAAAAAGCGCACATGGAATTATTTTGGGTAGTGGTAACAACGGTATCATCATCAGCCTGTCTACGCCCACTGCAGGGCAAAGGCCTCTCCCATGTTCCGCCAATCAACCCGGTCCTGTGCTTTCTGTTGCCACGTTATACCTGCAAACTTCTTAATCTCATCTACCCACCTAATTTTCTGTCTTCCCCTCACGCGTTTGCCCTCTCGGTATAAGTGGCATCAACTTTACCGTGAAGCGTAATATCGTGCAGAAGACAAGCACGGACAAGAAGACACAGTTATCCCACCTGCTAAAGAACTTAGTAGCTGTCGCAGCTTATGATCAATCAAAGAAAAAAAAAGAAGACGCTGATGAAACGTGCACTTTCGACCACTTTCAACCTCAAAGCGGATTGAAACACCCCAAACCCATTTTCGCCAAACAATAATTTCTAAATATGGGGGTCTAAATGTGTCTGACTTGCCCAGTAACAGAGTGGTTTGCGTAACGGCTAATATTTTAGAAGCTAAGGGTGTTATGGGTCGTCAAAACACCTGTGGTCCGCACAGGAGAGTGCCAGCTGATAACTGGAATTCGCTGTATTAAAAAGCAATCCTACTTAGGCGGGTACAGATTTACAGATCTGCGTTCTTTAGGGATATCTGCAAGTGCACCATCAATTTCCGCATATTCATTACATATATGTTCTTTAATTATGCAGAATACGAATATTCCCCCCGACAGCGAATGGCAGGTCAAGATATAAGGGTTATATACAGTCGTTGGTGTTTGTATTGGTCAACGGTGCGAGCGGTCTGTCTATGTGGTGTTTTGCTTTGATTGGCTGTGCGTATATTGTCACGTGTCTGGAAAATCGTTTGAGTTTGGTCAGCCGTCAAACCGTACCCCTGGTATTGATAAGGACTTCAGGGGCGTCGTGGCGCAGTAAGATGTTCTCCGCGAACTTCACTACCTCGGCGGCACTTCCTTTAGGTAGGACCTTCGTATCGGCGCAGCTGTCCGTGGCTACGATGATCCACTTGTTGCCGGACGTCGACAAAAAGTCGTGACCTAAGCCCAAGCCAATAAGACACCAAAGGCATCGCGGATCATCGAGCTAGCGTCAGACAACAAGGACTACAACCAGAGTACGGATCTCTAACCGACTGGATCAGGAACACCCAGCCCATAGCCAATGCAGGCTATGGGCTCAACCCTATCTTCTGAGAAGCTTGAGCCCATAGGCATGCGCACGGGAGGGAGGGAGGGAGGGAGGGAGGGAGGGAGGGAGGGAGGGAGGGAGGGAGGGAGGGAGAAAGGGAGGGAGGGAGGGAGGGGGCAGGGGGGCGGCTGCACCCCCCCTGTCACCTAGGAGGGGGTCGGAAAGTCTGCCCCATACATTTGACTTATTAGGGTTGGGGAGGGGGGCGCGGCTATGAACCTTTACCCCCCCTGATGGGGAACCCTGCGCACGCCTATGCTTGCGCCTATCTGGAGACATTTGGGAAAGGCAGCGCTTACACGTGTAACTGACCGGTTACATACATATACAGAAAGGAGCGCACGTGGCAATATCTGTGTATGTGCAGTACTCATTTCCTTTCATGATGATGTAATTGCATGTTCCCTGACTCATGGTACGATCGCAAGATAGCCTTCATTTCTTTAACAGCGAAGTTGTTTAAGAAATCGTTCCTTGTCCGACGAACTGAAAAACTATCATCATCATGAATTTAACAGCGAAGTTGTTTAAGAAATCGTTCCTTGTCCGACGAACTGAAAAACTATCATCATCATGAATGGTTATGTGCCACAGAAATTTGGTAAATCTCACTAGTCACCACTGGTCCACTAAGAATGAAGGCAAAAACGATCATCGTCATAAACGGGTATGTGCCACTGCGAATCGACGGCGGCGCCGAAGACCCCGAGTACGTACAACGAGAGAATACTAGGCAAGGGAAAGGAAACGGCGGCTGGGAGAAGACCGTGAAGCAATGAAGTACATACGCCAACGACGACGTGCCCCTAGATCTATGAGAGGTGCGAACGCTTGATTTATGCGTGATGTTCTGTCTCTGCAGTTGGGACGTCCGTGTCGTGTCTGTGACGGTCAGTGGTTCAACTCGAACCTCTCTAAGCTGAGAAGCAACGTAGAAAGAACCTAGCATCACATAGCTAAAGCCTTGTTACGAGCTAGAAGCAACCTAGAAACAACCTGCATCACACCTGAGGCCTACAAAGAACCTGGAAGCAACCTGCATCCTGGAAGAACCTAGAAACAACCTGCATCACCTACCTGAGGCCTACAAAGAACCTATCTTTATCTCTCTCTTTCCTCTCCATCTTTAATCTCCCCCACCCTGTCCCCATGTGTAGGGTAGCAAACCGGTTGTCCTATACTGGTTAACCTCCCTGCCTTTCCTTCTCTATTATTTCTTGTCTCTTCTCTGGAAGCAACCAGATCAGTCTTTACAATCGTCCAGTTTCGCTGTTTCAAGGCTTCCGCGGCTTAGTGCAAGCTTCACCATTTTTTTTCTTTCGGTTACATCAAACGAGTCGACGGTGCGTCATTCGGAGGTATGCTACGAGGGCCAATGTAAAAACCAATGCACTAATTGCTTTCAACTAACAGTTAAACCGCTCCAGATAATCCCACGGTTAATTACCGAAATGGTTCAAAATTTGTCGCAGGCAATTTCGTTACTCAAAAGAAGAAAAACATACCAGCTTATGGTCCATTACAGCTTAGGGTGTGAATGCATGTTTAGCATGTAAAAACGTATCTGGAAGAGCCACGGGTTTAAAATAGTTTTCAAAATGAGCTGCTCAGCTGCAGAAAACGCGCCTTGTTTCCTCCCAACAACCATTGCATGTATCTGAGCAAAGGCTGTAATGACATGCCTTGTACGCTTAATTATAAGCGTTTGACTGTTCAAAGGCTCTTCAGCGATGATGATATTTTGACAATTTGAAGCCACCACGATATGACAAAATTTATGAATGAATGAATCACTAAAAGTTATTTAAAGTCTGTCTGGCCGCTTCCATCGGGCGAGGCGCTGTGAATAGGGGATTACCCCGTCCCGTCCCACCTTCCGTCAATGATGGCGGTGCCTCAGGTGACGGCTCGAAATCCTCCGACCCGGGAAACACGTTCACCTTGACGGACGGCACAAGCTAGTCGGCCAGCTCGTCGCTGGTGAGGGCCACCTCCTAGCGGCAACGACGCCGACGGACGCGATCCGCAGCAGCGGTGGCAGCGGCGACGATTGAGCTCGCAGTTTGTCTCTGCCTAACGTGCGTCGATATTAACAATAATAATACCGGCAGCGATATTAACTTTCCCGGCACATTCCCAATGCATATGCCGCAGCGTAGCTTTTTCCCCGGATGCTTACACGCGTCCGTCGTTTATAGGCTCGGGTGAAAATGCTTTTTTAAATCATTTCTTAGCAAACTTCTGCGAGTTTGAGCGTATCTGTCTATCTAGCCGCCTACGACTTCGTGCTCTCCTGGCCATTTCGTTAATAGGATGTACACCAAAATTGGTATGGCGTAACATGACTTCATAACAAACATAAATGACAGGCCATAACATGAAAATCATGATATCCATGTCATGAAGGACATGATTTACATGCCACTGTTTTGGTGCTCTTGCGGCCGTTTCGTTAGTTTGATATATACCAAAATTGGTATGGCCTGACAAGAGTGTATGACCAACATAAGTGACAGGTCCTAACGTGCAAATCATGACACGCATGTCATGTACAGCATGAATTACGTCCCACGCTCATGGTGTGCTCGCGGCCGTTTCGCCAGCTTGATATATACCAAATTTGGTATGGCGGGACGGGACTGTGTGACGAACACAAATAACAGGTGATAACATGGAAATCATGACAGGCATGTCATGTACATCATGACTTACGTGACACGGCCATGGTGCGCTGGCGGCCGTTTCGCTAGCTTGATATACACCAAAATCGGTACTGCGCGACGTGACTGTGTGACGAACACAAATAACAGGTGGTACCATGAAAATCATGGCACGCATCTCATATACAGCATGACTTGCGTGCCACGCTCATGGTGCGCTGGCGGCCCTTTCTCTAGCTTGATATATACTAAAATTGGTATCGCGCGACGTGACTGTGTGACGAACACAAATAACAGGTGGTACCATGAAAATCATGACACGCATGTCATGCACAGCATGACTTACGTACCACGCTCATGGTGCGCTGGCGGCCGTTTCGCTAGTTTGATATGCACCAAAATTAGTATCTCGCGATGCGACTGTATGAAGAACATGATTAACAGGTGGTAACATGAAAACCATGACATGCATGTCATGTATGTCATAATTTACATGCCACGCTCATGGTGCATTCGCGGCCGTTTTGATGGCTTGATATACACCAAAATTGGTATCGCGCGTCGTTGCTGTGTGACGAACATAAATAACAGGTGGTAACACGAAAATCATGGCATCCACGTCATGTAGGGTATGATTTAGACGCCACGCTCATGGTGCACTCGCGGCCATTTTGTTTACTGGATATATTCCTAAATTGGTATGGCATGACAGGAGTGCGTGACGAACATAAATAGCAGGTCACGCATCGTATATATGTAGCAGAATAATGATTCATTAGCATGGCATATACCAGATTATGTTCGCATGCATGTATGACAATCTCGCGATATATAGCGAACTAGATGTCACGACATGAATGACTTCATTAACCTCAATGACAAACAAGACGATGTATGCAGCTCTTTGCTGGCTGCTTCGCATTACATCGATTCCCACACTGCGTGGGATCTGCGGACTTTTTTTTTCGCAGTGTATAAGGCTCTTAGTTAAGGTAAAACCCATTCCGGATGCAAAGTGGCTTACAGTCGTGCCTACATATATCGAGGTCGCGCGAAAACGGGAATCAGTTCGATATATCATATAATTCGATATAATTCTTTTAAATAATTTACCGTATTCTCAATGCGCAAGTTAGATTCATGGCACGACTTTAGGACAATGCAAGGAAAGCGGTGTCACAACAGTACGCGTGGATTTATTTATTTATACTCATGTCGAAGCAAAGCGCGAGGAAAACAGGACACAGTAAAGAACACACGGGACCTATGTCCGGTTTTCCGCGCGCTTCGCTTCGACATGAATCTATACCAACTCGGCCAGTACTCTACGTTTATTTATATTTTTCGGCGGCTTGCGGTAGGAGATGCGGGTTATGTGAAGGGGCGGGTTATACACACGCAAATACGGTATCGATGTGTCTCAAAATGTTCATGCGCAGCAATGCGTAGTCGTCGGAGGCCAGAAACCACTGGTCCGCCTTGGCCATAATGTTGGCCTTATTTTCCAGTACCATATTCCGCCTACTTCTCCTGATGCTGTACGCAGCGGCAACGTCAGACTTCTGTTCTCTACGTTCGATTGTGTTGACTATCGCCAGCCTTGCGGAGAACAGCCAGGCTCTACTTTTTCACGGCAGCCATTGCGTTAGCAAAGGCAGCGGAGAATCGAACGGTGACCCCGCACGATGGACCGACGCGGACGACAACAAGGAATCATGGGAGAAAACACGCGATGCCAAGCGGTAAATTCTACTCGATCTGCACGGCGCCCAACCAGTCACAGAGCTCACTTTTCCTAATACATGCAGGTAGTTCCCCTTCCGAAACGAAGTTCTTCTCAGGGAAAGCGAAATTCTTGAGGCGTTCTGCACTGTCTAATGTTCCATATATCAGGTGTTCCCGATATTTTCGTTCCAAAGAACCGTAAATCTTCATATTGACGTTAAATCACTGTTGCGTTCGAAAATACTTCTAAATAAATGCTCACTAAATTTATTCGAGTGCGATATCGCTGGGTTTGACTGCATACTGTGTGCACATACGCGCATGCAGAGACACTCATGGACGAAATGTTCCTAAGTGCATATTCAAGCGCGTGGCGAACACGCGTAATACACAGTCACGAAGATTTAGCCCTATGCGTCTACAAATTATGAGACGATTTCTTTGATCATTGCAGGATGTCACATTTAGTATTTAAATTTGTCTTATACCCCCCAGCTGGAAAAATCCAACCATATGCTTAATAACATGAATTGTGTCAATGGGTCATACGCTAGTTGATACAAGTGTCTTGCGTTCGGTAACCCGCGAGGAAATGAAACCCGCAGCGAAGACCATCACTTTCGCTGTCGCCACGAGGTTTTCAATAAAAACTTGCCGGCGCGCCAGGTGTTGCGATGTTTGAGATAGAATTTTGGTCACTTCTCGCGGATGTTGCATGCTTGATCAGGACCTCGAAACATGCATCTCGAAAAGAATGCATGCACACGCATGCTTTTATCTTAGGAGAAGGAGAAATCCCAGAAACAGCCATCAGATGGTTTCCTGCGCATATGGGACAAGTGGACGAAACCCGAGTGAACCTCAACGAGGTCGCCAACGACCGGGCACGAGGACTGACATGCCGTACCGGCCAAACTCGAGGTGACGTCCATGACCATTCGGGGGACACAAAAGCTTCACTGCTGTCGTACAACGAAATTACAAAGCACTACTACACGGAGCGTAGGCATTTTCCGTTGCCACACCTAAAATTAAATAGACCACAGGCGGTCAGTCTGCGGTTACTGCAGAGGGGTACCTACCCGACACCATACAACGTGAATAAAATTTATCCGGAACTGGAATTGTACTGGAATCTGTACTATTCACGACCTTGCGAATTAAATCTGAGTCATTAATACCGCAGTAATTAAGACATCAACAATTAGTGCTAATTAACACGACGCTAATTAGGAGCGTGTACTTAAACCAAGATAATGAAGACCTTACTCACTGAAGCCGTGTTAATTAGGATCGTGCTTATCAGTAATATGCTAATTACCTCTGTGCTATTCAGGACCGTGCAAAATAAACCTGGGTAATTATTGTCGTGGTAATTGACACAATAACAATTAAGAAAGGACATTCAATATCATGTTAGTTAAGACCTTCTTAATCAATAGCACCAATATTGACACCGAACTGACACTGTCATTACTCCGAAGCAGACCAAGCATACTGAGTAGACGAGCCACGTAAAAAGCTGGAAGAATCTAGATGATCGCAAGCTCCTCCAATGGCCCCAGCCTTGCACAAGTATTGCAAGCTGACCAAATTATTTTATATGCAAAGAAGCTGCTGAGTAGCGTCCACTGCATAAAACACTGGACAGGCACACCAGCACTATGACAGTCCCGAGTTGAACTGGGGCCTTTTCAGAATCAACGAGATTGTGCCCGAGTTCGCGCGTCATTCAATTTGATTGACAGACACCCGCGGCGAAGAGCGGATCCGCCCACCGCGTTTCTTCTTGCCGAGGAACAGTGCTCACGACGCAACGCCAGCGAGCGGCACGATTCATCTATGAGCCTAATCGCACAGACTATGCACACACGCACGAAGAACTAGGGGGGGATCGGAAATCTCTGTTCGTTCCGCGTTAGTTCTGGCGGTGTTACGTCACAAAAGTGGGCGGTCCGCAGCTCTCTTCCGCCGAGAGGAAAAGGACAGCCAATCGTCAAGCGGTGAGCGGCGAGCTTTCCGGAAGTAGACGCGCATCGTTTGTCCTCGGCAAGGGGACCGTATATTTCAAAACGAAGTGTTTCTCGCCTTCTAGTACATACAGTTGTTATACGAAAAGATATTGTTTTTCTTTTCAAGCTCAAACTGTTTCTGAAACAGCAATAGGTTAGGGTGCTGATATTTATTGCTGTTTGTTTTTCTAACGTTCTCGCTACGTGAAGTCGCGCACGCGAAAAAAAAAGAGAAAAGTAGTGGTTGGCGCAGTTTTTCAAGATGTCGCCCCACCGGAATATCTGGCTTGGCTCCCCGGTGTCGGATCGTCAAAGGGAGCTTCTGCTGGCTTTTATGAAAGAGCACCCACAGATCGCTACGCCGTCGTGCCCGCTGGGGCCGTCGTTCACGAGTGAGGACCAGGACGACACGTGGCAGTAGCTGGAACTAAGTACCTGCGCGTAAGACCACAGCCCAGCGGCAGGCCCGTTCATTTCGTTCGCACTGTTCGTTTCGAGAAGCGAAAGCGACGCACCACTCGCTCAGGTCTTGAAACGCATCTCGCACCTCCAACCGCAAGAGAAGCACACGTCGCAAGCGCCATTTTCTCAAAATCAGCTGTTCCGGCAGCCGCAACCGCCGCATCATGCCATGCGAAGCCGTTCGTTCGCTCGAGAGAACGCGTGCGAACGGCCTCGCTCTCCGTTCGTTTCTAGCAGACGACATGCTCGTTATGACGCGTTATGACGTCACCAAAAAATAAAAGATCACGCAAAAAGAAAAATGTCTACGCCCCTCAGAGACGTGGTTTTTTCCGGCTTCGGTCAATCGCGTGTGCCGCCAGAATGGGTGCAGAACGAACGGCGCAGAACAGAGATCTCCGATCACCCCACTCGCTATCACGCGATATGACGTCACCAAAAAGAAAAGATCAAGCAAAAAAAGAAATGGCGACACCCCCCGGCCTTGAGTGGCATCTCCTGCTTCAGCCAATCAGCGCGCTTGTTCTTCCCCAAGAGAACGAACAAGCGGAACGAACAGATCTCCGATCGCCCCCCTAAAGGTTATATCATCACGTGGCTACGATTGTCTCGCATTCACTTTCACCGCTCTCAAGACGTACCGCTCATAGCTATGAAGCAAGCGCCCCTGGTGGGATTTTCGGCGAGAACTATTTACTTGTTTACTATTTACTTGTTTGTGGACGTGTTGTTTCTACCGATTCGCTACTACAGAAAAATCTTCAGACGTGTAATGTAAATATAGCAGTAACCTGTCCGTTTATTTATCTGTAATATTCCAGAGAACCGAAACGAGCTGCACCAGAGCGCTGCGCGTGCGCCCTTGTTGCCTTCGAGAGTGGAAATTTCCATGCTGCAGGTGGAACGAAAGAATTTTCCGAAAGAGGACAAACGCCCACGAACACGCCCGTGGGAGGCGCGATGATCCGTTGGCAAAATAATAGCGCGACAATCACGCTGACGTCGCTGCACTGTCAAAATGTTGACTAGTGGCGGCGCTGACGCGTTCGCACGCGGCGTTCCTTTGATAACCGCCGCAAATGGCGCACATGCGTTTGTGACGCCATTCTCGTTCTTGTAGCCATTTTTATCAACGCTGCTATCGCGTGCTCCGCACTGTCTTCCTGTCATGACCGCCGTAATGCGAGCTCGGAGCAAACTCCTGTGCCCGAGAAGCTCGGGCTATCCTGCATAGCACCCCAGTAAAAAGCTTCTCCTTAACGCCGCGCATGAGGTGGCTGATCTTTTTGGCTTCGGAGATATCCGGATCTGCCCGATGAAATAGACGGGCCATGTCGTCAACAAACATCGCAACAGACTCATTTGGGTTCTGAATCCGTGATTCCAGGAGTCGTTGTGCATGCTCTCGTCTTTCGGTGCTTGCGATAGTGTCCAGGAACTTCCGCCGGAACTCGTCCCACAATGACCACACGCAATTCGTGAACCATGTTCGGGCTCCGTCCTGAAGAGGGAAGTACACGTAACCCAACTTCTGTCCGGCGTTCCACCCGTTAACGTTGGCTACGCGCTCGAACTCGTCGAGCCAGTCATCTGCGTCCTCACATGTGTTCTCATATATATATATATATATATATATATATATATATATATATATATATATATATATATATATATATATATATATATATATATATAATATATATATATATATATATATATATATGTATATATATATATATATATATATATATATATATATATATATATGTATATATATATATATATATGTATATATATATAAGCAATGTCTAGGCAAAGTCTTCCATCACCAGGTGTGGCCTTTTCTCACAGATCGGAAAGCAGTCATGAAGATTACAGATATCGAGACCGCAGAAATTGAACTAGGAGCAAGAGGCACACCTCAAGGTGCAGTGATTTCACCAATGCTGTTCAATCTTGCCATGATTGGGATTTCGCAGAGATTATCGAGCATCGAGGGGTTGAAGCACACCATCTACGCAGATGAAATGACCGTATGGTGCACTGACGGAAGCGAGGGGCAGATTGAGAGTGCCATGCAAGAGGCGATTGACATCACAGAGGAGTACCTTTGTCCTTGAGGGCTCAGGTGTTCCCCGAGCAAATCAGAACTAGTACTCTATCGGACTACACGTCGAGGCCTAAAATTCCACGGGATGGAAACCACTGAACGAGATAGGCATCCACCTGCGTACAGATCAGGTGGATTGGAGGCGAAAATGTCTGAGGCCTGTGTACTTAGATTTAGGTGCACGTTAAAGAACCCCAGGTGGTCGAAATTTCCGGAGCCCTCCACTACGGCGTCTCTCATAATCATATCGTGGTTTTGGGACGTTAAACCCCAGATTTTATTATTATTAGATCAGGTGGATGCCTACTACTACAGCTTGGCAGTCACAAAAGCCTCCTAGAAATAGCTGAAGCCCAAGAGAGAACGCCTTTAGCGAGGCTATCTACAACAAGGTCGGCGAGGAAGTTCCTGCAGGAGCTGGACCAGAAAGGGGATGTCATCCCGAGGGTCGTTGACATCAAAGTCCTTGGCGTGATGATCGAGTGTAACGGTGCTAATAGAAAGACTATTGCCAAGTTAACATGGAAAACCAACAGCGCGGTGCACTTCTACACAGAGTGGCCAGCAAAAGACATGGGCTCATGGAAGACAGCCTCGTCAGGCTGATGCATGTGTTTGTCCTTAGTCACTTCACGTATGAGGCAGCAATGCATAAGTGGTCGAGAGCACAGTCCGAGAAACGTAATACACTCCTTAGGAAGGTTAGAAAGAGGGTCCTAGCATACCCATACACACCAGCACTGAGTGTCTACTACAGCTTGGCAGTCACAAAAGGCTCCTAGAAATAGCTGAAGCCCAAGAGCGAGCGCATTTAGCGAGTCTATTTACAACAAGGTCGAGGAGGAAGTTCCTGCAGGAGCTGGACCAGAACCCAATGGCGATTAGACTCAAGTACAATGATATTCCCGAAAGGAGCAGGGACACAACACGGTATCTCCTATACCACGAAACATGCATCCGGAGCACAACATTGTAAGAAGGCTAGCGAGGGCCAGGACAATACTTTTTCAGGTCTCAAACGAGCCTTTGTCGACGCGGCTTCACACGCCAATCGGAAAGCTTTTGCGGCCCTGATGGTCGATGAGGCTGGCCGGGCCGTCAACTCGGCGACGGTCAGGACAAAGAACCCAATCATTACCGAACAAGTTGCGCTCCCATTAGCACTTACGAGGGATGACGTCGAAGTCATCTACAGGGATTCAAGCGCTGCAGTACGGGCCTACGCAAAGGGTAAGGTTTCAGGAGAAACGCTACGAATACTACAAGGCAAAGAAATCACGCATCACCTGCTGGGTTGGTTCCCGGACCACCTCGGACAAATCAAAGACTCGCCTCCCAATCTCAATGAAGCAGCACAGGACGCGGCGCGAGACCCCTCCATCCGCGCCTTCAGGGGCATGCGTTCTAATGGTGAAGGGGATAACTGGGAAATTCCCACAACATAAAACGAGCTGACTAAGCATTTTTATCTAACCAGGAGGATTTTCTTTCCACCTCACCGAAATGTCACTTTGCCCAAGGCACTTACATTAAGGCTATTGTAAACCAAGACGTATCCTACCTTGAAAATGTTAAACATTTTTACCCTGAACAATACCCAAGTAATCTATGCCCATATTGTGGGGAAAGAGCTACACGAGAACATATGCTCTCGCAGTGTACCAAATTTGCTCATTTACCTAACATCACCTCTGCCAGATGGGAGGCGGTAATCCGCATCCCGTGTTTCGCAAAACAACTCTCGGCTGTCCACCAAGCCCGCGAGGCGGCTGAGGGGCTCGGCCTCTCGGTCCCCACGTGGGAGCGGCCCGCGACACAATCATCTGTGTTTTGGAGGACCAAATAACAGTTTATCAAATTTAATACAATCCGTACTTGAACTCAGTGTACTTGCGTCTGTAAGCAAGGTCAACAATTGTCAAACGCTCGTACTTCCAGTTTCGCCTCTTCATATGGGAGCAGGATCGCGCAAATGATACCGTACAGATTCGGAATACTGACTACGGGTAATGCGCTTCGGAAGTTTCACCCATCTGGTGTTCTTTAACGTTCACTGACATCGCACAGTACATGGGCGTCAAGCATTTCGCCTCCATCGAAATGCGATCACCGCGGCCGGGATTGAACCCGCGACCTTCGAGTCAGCAGCCGACCACCATAACCACTGCTCCACCATTCATTCTATAAGCAAGTTTGACAGGTGTGAGTGACAAGCAGTGTTATACAAGGCACGCCTGGGAAGCCCAAGGCCCCTAGACTGTGCGACCATTGGCCGTTTGCCAAGCCTGTTGCTTGAGCTAACCTTTGGTCATTCTTGCTGTACAAGTCTATTGCTTGAGCTAACCTTTGGTCATTTCTTAATTGCTGTACACGCCTTTAATAACCGTGCTTTTATCCTGCGTATATGGTCCAATGCTTTTTACTTATGTTCGTGTTTTATTGCAAATTCAATCTCTCAATCTCGATCAGTATTACATGGTTCATATTTTTACTGAAACAGAGCTAAGCAAGCACATGAGATACGCCGCACAAACAAGAAAAAATGCATGCTTCTTAGGTGTTCCATTTTTTTTTTTTTTCATCAAGACGCTTCAATCTACATTGCCTACTCGATTTGTTACCAACCGTCACCAGCTGAGAGCGCACTAAATACGTTGAAGCCTGCAGCACTCGTATGAAAACTTGAGAATGGAAAGCGGCTGCCGCCTCTCGCGAGCAGCCGCAATTTGTTTAAGACATGGAGCGTGATGCCACTTCATAATGTAAGCAAATCCGACATTCAAACCTGAACATTTGCGAAATTGCCACCGAGTGAGAGCCTTTAATCCAGCTTCTGTTATGCGCAAGGAACCTGTTCCTACTAGTTGATCAGATAACATCCGCAGGCGAATCAGTTAAGCGAAGAGGAAAATTGAACGAGTTGGTGCAAGTTAACCATGTCGAACTGTAGTGCATGAAAATTGGGGGACGCTTAAGCTTCGCCTTTAAGAGTTGAACGCGATAGCGATATCCTGCACCTAGTGCGCACTTCGAACACTACGAGTGTTCAACAGAATGCGTGCACTAAGGTATGTGCCTTATGTAATGGGTAGCATGCTTTAAACCAGGGGCAGTTATGCGCGAGAAACTTTTTCGCAGTTGCAATGCACCCACTACGTGGTGTTAAAGGAATACGCGCAGTAATGTGCCTTCTGTAATGGGTGGCTGTCTTTAAACCACAAAGTCGTTATGATAATGACATGGTGTGACGCCCGATGGCAATGTACGCTTGTACCACGCAATATTACTGCGATATTGCATCTCGTACTGTGACACCTGTATACAGGACGCGTATTTTTGGGAAGCATGAAAGTTACTTTCAGTGCAGCTCGAAGCAGAGGCGTGGCTGTGTGGTAGAACACCTGCTTGCCACGCAGACGGCCTGGGTTCGATTCTCACTCGCACCCAATATTTTTATTATTTATTTTATTTGCAGCATTTTCAATTTTTCGGTCACGGACAAAATGATGATTTTTCGCTCACAACCAACGGTGCCGACGCCGACGGCGGAATTTCTGCGATACGAGCTCTTTAACGCTATCGCGTTAAAACACACGATCGGTACTCACTCGCGCAGCAAACTTTTCCTGCTCCCAAAGCAATCGTGTGTGAGCCTCTTGTGCCACAGTTCGAAATGTTTATCACGCTCTGAATCCACATCGTAAGAACGACAGCATATTGTCACGCTTTCTGGTATGTAAGTGATAGACTCGCATTTCTAGCTGACAGAGACAGAGCTCGCAATAATAGAGGTCACTACTTACTCAATTGTGGCAAGGCAGCGCACTGCAGCATCCTCGCCCTCGACGTCCAGCAAAGACGGTCATGGATGTTTTTCGAGGCAGCCACGACGAAGTCGCTACGGAGCACCGGTTCGCCTACTACGTTGTCGAAACGAAAGCTGTCCGACTCGCGGTCATCGTCGTCGGTGTAGAGACAAGAGAGGAACGCTCAAGCCCGTTCAAGCAGTTCAAGCGTGCATCAGTCGGTGGAGCGACGTTCCAAAAAGCTCCGCCAAAAACAGGAGAGAGATCCCCAGAGACTCCGTCCGTAGGTACAGTGCCCTAGGTACCTAGCCGACGGCAACAAAAGAATTGACTCCGCTTTGCGACAGCCGTCACGACATGGCAACCCAAACGCTATAGCCGAAGCATTCATAAACAGGAGTTTATCGTAAGGCTCTTGGCTTTACAAAAAAGGCAATTATTTCTTTTCTTGTACTCAGGAGTAGCAGTAGTGAGCGTGTTCGCCATTGACCACTTTCTTTAATATGGAACCGGAACTTCCGCTTGTGTACCGTTTAGGCTACGGAATCACGCTGCGACATAACGTGAGCCCTCACGATAGAGTACATATACGTCAGTATTATTGAAACTAAGTGTACTTTATACCCGCCTCGCTCGGGATCCTACGCCCGCACTACAAAATTAACTTCAGAAGATTTTGAAAGATTTTTTTCAGTTCGTTCTTCCGGAAAAATATTCGCTCTACTACCCGGTACTATGTCACAACGGTTCAGCCCCTGCGCACTATGAGCTTCTAAAAGTCCGCAAGCCTGATGTACCAATGCGTCCCAATGTTGACTTCACCCGCATCCCCCTTCGCAGGCTTTCGCGTTTGCAGCGCAGAGTAATCTCTCCTCTTGTTGGCAAGAGCGGAATCCACGTACGTAACACGAAGCGTTTTCTCAAGATCAGTGACGTCACCCTTCAATTATTTTTCGTTTCACGTTTATGGTATCCTTCGACGTAAGGACCCTCTTGACTACTCCACCAGTCGCACTGGCCGTAACTGTAAGCGCCAAGGCTCTTCAATCAGATACATAGCTGCCTGGAGGGTCCCCTTTCGACGTACGCTAGTTAAGAAGACTTCTGGACTTCTGCTTGTCCACCTATTTAGCCTTCCAGCAAAACGTATACAAGCTAGTACATGACATCGCCATGAGCGCGTAGATTTTGGACAAGACGGCTAATTTAACACTTGAATTGGCCGAAGACCAAGCTTTCGCCTTCTGTACGACGCCAACAAAAGATACTTTACAATCAAGGAGGGCCTGCAGAGTTTTGTGTACTAACTTTACAGGGTAGAGTGCTCGATGCACATCACCGTGGCACAAGTAGTGAAAGGCCAATTGCCGTTCCTCGACATTCTCACCAAGCAGATTAACAAAAAGTTGGCATTGTGCGTTACAGAACAACCACGCAAACGGGCCGCTACCAGCATTTTCATTATGTACTTTGAAATACTCACAATATGTCAATGGGGTCCCTGTTGCTGTGATACGCGCAAACCATGTGCTCGATCAAAGAGGACCGCGACATGAACATCGAGATAGTGCGGCGTGACCTGGCTTCCAGTTGTTACCCTGCCGCCTTCACCACATCCGTTCAACGTCATCTACACGTCCGCGCAATTCTTCTAAGACTGCATTTTTGAAGCGGGCGCCTGTCTGTTACATTCATGGCACCATCGAGACCCTCGCAAGTGTCACGTGTCTATATGGTGTACAGGTAGCCCACGTGCTCTCGCGTAAACTCAGGAACGCCATCGCAATCATCAAGAACCACCTAATATGTTAGCAGTTCGCTTGTGCAGTGTACTGTATCTCCTGTTCGCAGTGCGACCACAAGCACATCAGGGAGAGCGGCAGTTTGAAATTAGAGTCAATGAGCATTGGAACGACGTCAACAAGCATCATATGACATCCAGCGCCCTTGCAGGTCATCGCGGTAATCGCGACCTGAAAACGGAAAAGCGTGGCTCGAACGCGCCGAAACGCGCGCGCGCGCCCTTGTGTGTGTGGGTGTGTGTGTGGGTGTGTGTGTGTGTGTGTGTGTGTGTGTGTGTGTGTGTGTGTGTGTGTGTGTGTGTGTGTGTGTGTGTGTGTGTGTGTGTGTGTGTGTGTGTGTGTGTGTGTGTGTGTGTGTGTGTGTGTGTGTGTGTGTGTGTGTTTGTGTGTGTGTGTGTGTTGCTAGTACCATGGTGGTAGTGATGGGACAGGGGCGATGGTGCGAAGCATCCACACAAAAACACACAACCTGACTGAAAATCACAAGCAAAACACGGGACAGCTGCGAATGCCGATTTCGTTTCACCCATTAGGTTCCGGAAGGTAGTACAATGCAGATTCTTGATCTTGAGTTACCTTTTCATGCGGGTCGCTTGTGCTGGTCATGTTCTCCCCGTTAAACAAACCAATTCTTTATTACTTATCTTCCCATTCTAACGTAGTAAAATGAGGTACTCCGGTTCACCTTCTAAATTCAGCTGTTAAGAAGTGATGTTACCAGAAAGGGGCATGTTTTCTTTTTTAAAGCAATAAACTAGGCTGGAAGACACCGGATTTCCTACTAATGTTCTGTTTTTACCGCTCAAAGGGATTTGCGAATGAAAAAAGGAAAAAGAATGCTCTACTGAATCCAAAAAAAATGCGACAGGTGTTTGCGGTCATTCAGTATGTGCATCGGTTTTGACGTGGGCTAAAAAGATGTACAAAAAAATATTGGCGAAGCTTGCCGTAAGCCGCGCAAGGCTTGAAACAGCAAAACTGGATGATTCTGAAAAATGACCTGGTAGCTTCTAGGTTGTTTCTAGGCCTTAGGAAGGCGATGCAGTTTTTTTCTAGTTTGCTTCTAGGTCGTTGCAAGGCTTTAGCCAGGTGATGCTATGTTGGTTTTACGTTGACTCTCAGCACAGAGAGGTTGGAGTTAAGCTACAGACAGTCACAGGCACGACACGGACCTCCAACAAACTTTAAGACGTACATGGTGGCTTCTGGATCTTCAGAGCTTAAAGTCGAACGCCGAAAAACGATACTGCTCACCTGTCTTGCCATGGAGGGGCAGCGGATTTTCTCTGCACTAAAGCCAGCGGACTTGCAGTCTAGCTCTGCTACTGCTACTACTGCCAACCTTTGGAATACAGGTGACACTGGGTCGACGAACGACACGTATGACTCTGCAATCACCTTCTTTTGGACAATTTCAAGCGTTCAGTCAATGTCATCGTGGCTTCAGAACGGTTCAGTCGCCGTGCTCGGCATACAGGTGAGACAGCGGAAGAATACGTCACTGCTTTACGAATCCTCATTACCGACTGCAATTTTAAAAGCCTTGCTGATGAGGTGCTACGTCCTCAGCCTGTCTCGAAAACGACAAATCACCATTCACATGAGCGCTTACTGTTTGAACTGCCATGGGCAGGAGCATAGCAGACAGAGCGGATGTCCAAGAACACGTGCAGGTCATCGGTGAGGCAGTGGACTGTGTCCTCAAGCATGCTCCGAGGAACGTATCAGGAAATGGGCCCATAAAAAGTGCTGTCACTTGCCTGAAGAATGAGGCGCTTCAAGTGTTACAGGTCGATAAAGAATGTGTTTTTGTCGTTATGCCTGAGAGGTTAATGAAAGAAAAATCCAGGAATGCCGTTTTGAAGAACTTCAAAGAAATTTCCTTCGAACGGAAAAAACAAAAGAAAGCCGCCATGAAGCTTCTCAAGGACATGCAACTGAATTCAACGAGGCAGCTTGTAAACAACACGCATTCTGACTTCCTGGAAGTGTTCTTCACATGAAAGACCCACAAGCCTAATACCCTTTTAGGGTAATTGTGTCTGAGAAGCCATCTTGGCAATGCCATCTAGGCAAATTTCTACAGACTCATCTAAAGAAGCTGCCGATTATGGACCCTTTCCTGGTAGGAAGCTCCGACGAAGTCATTTTCTCAATTAACGAAGCTGAAGAGACTGATCGGACGGCATTTTCTATAGATATCGAGTATTTGCTTTACTCTGTGCCGCATGATGGTCTTATGTCAGCCGTGTGTGAAAGAATAGAGGATTTTGGGGAAGTAAATTTTCAGAATTCAGTGGGTCTTAGCAGCAACAGTTTTTTAACGCTTTTAGAATTTTATCTTCATTGAACAGCAATTGAGTTTGACAGCCATTTGTATATTCAGCGAACTGGAATATGTATAGGTAAAAAAATATGCGACATATTTTTAGCTTCTCTTGAAAATGTTATCGCAGCTAAGTTGATAGACACGCCTGTAACACAAGTATTCAGGTACGTCGACGATTACTTAGTTGTAATGAAGAATAGTAATCGCTACCATTTACGAGACCAAGTCGATAACATACTAGGCATTTTCACAAATTCATCTAAAGGACTCAAGTTCACGCATGAATTCCCGATGAGTGACCGTATTCGGTATCTAGACATCAACTTTTGGTTTTCATCAAGTAAGCATGTATGCTGGGCCTCTCAGCCTAGGTCAAAGAAAACCTTGTTGCCGTATGACAGCGCGCATACCAGGTTGATCAAGAGGGGCATAGCCACCACGTGTATTAAGGCAGCACTAAATAAGTCTTGTGAGCATGAATGTGAACGTAGCCTGATGATTCAACTAGCACGTTTACGAGAAGCAGGGTTTCCGCAATATGTGATTACTTCCGTCTGCGAAACAATCTTGCAGAGTGCAAAAATTCAAGCGGAAAAAGAAGAAAAGAGGGAAGACAAGAAGCCGGTGCACGTAGTAGCGTACCTGCATAAGTTGTCGCACAATCTTTAAAAAGTTTCAAACAGGCACAATGGGAACTTGCTTTTCAATGCCCCTTGCAAGCTGTCATCGATAAAAAGTACTCATAGAAATAAAAAAACAGGCCCCACGAGTGCACCACTAATCACAAAACCCGTTGCACTGATTGCACGAGTAATGTGGTGTATCGAATTCCCATGAGCTGTGGGAAAGTGTATGTTGGTCAAACGGGACAGTGTTTTAATGATCGCGCTCGACAACACAGCAATAACGTAAAAAATGGATATGGTAGCCATTTAGTTGACCATTGCAAGAAGTGCGCATGTGTTCCTATGTTTAAAAAACAAAATTCATAGCCAGAGGAAAATCTAAGAAAGAAGGAGAAATTTTAGAGGCATTTTGGATTAATCACGAAGCAGACAATTGTGTTAGCGCGCCCTTACTTGTACTTTCACGGAAGGAATTAGACTTCCTGAAAGATAGACTCGTGATTGCGTGTGGTTGATGTGCGCATGTTTCTGGGATTGTATAAATAGGCTGGTTTTCATGCAATAAACATTCAGTTGGCAGTCAGCGCTCGTCATGTGGTGGTCGCTTCTTCTTCGCCCCTGTTTTTCTTTGGCGCTGTAACTTTCGTGGCTCTAGATTGTTTTTATCCTGTGTGTGTACGTGCGTTTTTTCTCTGCTTTTCCCCCTCTCTCTCTAGACCATGCTCTTGCCCCTATTTCGCCACGCCAGTGCTGGATAGCAAACCAGATGCTAATATCTGGTTAAACTCCCGGCCTTCCCTTTTCATCTCTCTCTCTCTTGAGCAAGCTCCCATCAATTGCCGCTATGCAGTGACACTTATTGATTATCACATGAAATGACCAGAAGTATTTTTATCGAGACAAGTTTCTACGGCGACGGTCAAGAACTTCCAGCTACAAGTGTTTGCTTGCAAGGCTAACCAAGTGAAATAGTTCACCATACACGGACCACATTTCAGGTACGCTGAACTTGGAGTCCCCTCAGGAACGGGGCATACGCCACTGCTTTTCTTCTGTTTACCCCCGGTAAGGAAACGGGCCTGTCTAAAGTCCAACAGAGTCCTAAAACCTGTTGTCCAGACAGCAGTATACGAGTGACGTGATATCCACGTCACCGTGATAGACTGTTCGGGCGTCTACCGCAGCCCACCTCATGCAAGAAAGGGAGTTGAGCCAGTCGTTTTGCTGCATGGACGACTACCACGAATGCGATTAAGCATTGTAGGATTGCTGGATATTTCATTTCACGAAAATCCAGCACAAGCGATAAAACGGTTGCGTCGGAGTGTCAGACAAAAACAAGCTTCTTCCAAACTTTACACAGACTGCGGTCGCGGAACCCGCATAATGCACTTTGCCGTCGGCGACTTCGTCCGCGTGAAAAAATTCGTCAGTTCACGGGAGCACAGTACTAATAACCAAGCCGGGTAAGGCGCCGAGCATCGAGAATCTTAGGCCAATCTCCTTGACGTCGTGCGTCGGGAAGGTGGCCGAGCACGCCATGCTCAACCGCCTCACTGTCCACCTCGAGTCTAACGAATGTTATACCCACAACATGATTGGCTTTCGGTCGGGGCTCTCGACTCAGGACGGCATGAAGTTCATCAAACACCAGGTCATCGACTCCGGATCCGCCAACACCAAGGCGATTCTCGGATTGGATTTGGAAAAGGCTTTTGACAACATATCGCACGCCTTTATTCTGAAGAGCTTGTCTCAGTTTCACGTCGGCAAGCGGGCGTACAATTTCGTGCGTTCCTTCCTTTCCTCGAGGTCCACAAGAGTGAAGATTGACGATTTTTTGACCCACGAAATTACCCTTGGGCCAAAGGGAACACCTCAGGGGGCGGTGATCTCCCCGACGCTGTTCAATATCTGCATGATCAACCTGTCGAGGGCCTTGAACAAGATACCGAACATTAACCATACGATCTATGCGGACGACATCACCATCTCGTCCCTCAGCGGATGTGAGGGTCAGGTCGAGAGTGCTTTGCAAGAGGCCATCTCCTCCCCACCCGGCTAAGGTGCTCGCCCGCTAAGTCCGAGCTCTTACTCTATAAGAAGAGGCCCAGAGGCGGTTCTCACCGGTCCTGGAAACCAGCAGCGGAGAACCACATTACGTTATTCACCGATAACGGCTCCCCAGTTCCGCGGGTGGACACTATCAGGGTCATAGGAATGTTTATCGAGTCTAACGGCGCCAATGGAGCCGCCGTCAAACGCATTTGTTCCAAGACCGAAAGCGCCCTAGGACTGATTCGAAGAATCGCTAACAGGCAGCGTGGAATCAGGGAGGACAATCTGATTCGGATTATCCACGCATTCGTACTATGCCACCTCGCTTATTCGGCGGCCATGCACAACTAGCTCGTGTCGGAGCGCAACAAAATCAATGCCCTAACCAGAAGAGTCTTCAAGCTGGCTCTTGACATTCCCGTTCGAACGCACACGGAAGACCTCCTCAAGTTGGGAATCCACAACACGTTCGAGAAATTATCGAAGCTCAAGAGTTTTCACAGTTTGTCAGACTGTCTGGCACCCCAGCGGGTAGAGCCATACTCGGCATGCTGGGACGCAACCCCGCGGTTGTCGGTCCTGACGCTGTGAAGCTGCCCAACGACGTAAGATCCAAGATTTCCATACCCCGAATGCCACGCAATATGCATCCAATCTACAACGAAGCACGAAGACGAGCCAGTGGTAAATCTTTGCTCGCCAGTGCCCACTTGGACAAGAATCGAGCCTGCTTTGTAGATGCTGCTTCGTCGACGGTGATTGTAAAGTGATCAGCTGCGCTACCATCCGCACTTCTAGCTCCAGCGTTGCAGAGCAGGTTGCCATTGCTCTTGCGTTGACGGACGGTGTGCATGACACAATTTATTCAGACTCCAAGGCCCCTATCAAGGCCTTTCAGATGGGCATGGTCGCTCCCCAGGTCCTACAGATCATTCACAAAGTCCAAGACCTCAAAAATCACTCATTGGTCTGGTTTCCTGCACACCTTGGAACCATTGAGGGTGCCTCGCTCAATCCCAACGAGGAGGCGCACTCGGCTGCACGAGGTTTGACTGACCGTGTACCGGGTAACGCGTCATCTCCTGGGCGACCCGAGCCTCTCTGCTCGTACAACGAGATATGCAAGCACCACTATCTCTCAAGAAGAGTGTTGCCTCTACCACACTCCTCGCTATGCAGGGCCCAAGCTGTTACTCTCAGACTGCTACAAACAGGCACTTACGCGAGCCCTGTGGCACTGCACAGAATGTACCCTGAACGGTTCCCAAGCCCGGACTGCCCGCTGTGTGGTGGTTATGTGGACTTCGAGCATGTCCTGTGGGGCTGCGCCTCTGCCGGTCCCCCTTTCACCCAAGCGGAACTGAAGAGGCTCATTAAGGCCCAGGACCAGACCTATCAAATCCTGGCCGTCCAGAGGGCTCGCGCGTGGGCCGTCAGGTTTAACCTAATGGTCCCCGAGTGGGCCTAGCCATGTGACGTTGAGTTTACTCGCGTCTATTGTGGACCGAATAAAGTTGTTCCACTCACTCAGTTCACGGGAAAAAAGCTTCGCACTTTCCGGAACTGAAGAAGGTTATTCAGCAACGAGGGCCAGCCCCATTTTTAATGGAAAACGGTCGAGTGTGGAAGCTCAATTTTCTCGGCACGAAAGGGATCTGTCACAGCTTTCGACTCACAAGCTCGTCGCACATTTGCGCTGAAGCAGTGAAGTTGGTGTGTTCATGCAAGCACTGCACGCAACTTTTTGCAGCTTGAGATATATCCGGTTGACCAGACATATTTTTTCTTGTTTGTGTACGCCTGCGTATGTATACTAGGCGCTGAATAGGCTACTGCCGCCGCAATGTGAACAATCCAATCTGTGAATTGTCACGTCATCACTCCAAGCGATAATAATTACAGTGCGTGCTTTCTTTGAACAGTGTCATCCTGTATATCCGATATTGTGCAGGCTGTCAACACACACAACGTTTTTTTTTTATTTCAGTGGAGATAAACCACTTTCGTCAGTTGGCCTTTCTGCTGTGCTTTTCGCGAGTGCGTTCAAACTTCAAAATCTTTCGACAACCATGGAGATACAAGCAGGTGGCTCCCACGACTTACACTGCGACCTACACTGAGTCCCCTGGACCACTTCCCTCGTAATTTCCTTGCTCAAACACAGTCATACGTTTGTGGCTTGCACTTTAACTGCGATTCAGTAGTTCCGTGCGGCACTGTGGAAGGTATAGGCCTCTTCTACTAATCGTGAGGACGAACGAATGTCAGATTTGTACTTCCGCACCTTGTCGTGTGATTGCGACGAACGGTGCATTTGCTGCAATAGCACTAGAAATGTGTAGTGACAACCCTTTTCTTTTCGCAACAGCAAATTAGAAACGCCTGTTCTTGTTTAGATTCGCGTAGCTTGCAATTTCTTAGGTATGAATCTGTTTAATCTGTGCATTCCACGTATGGAAACAAGTTCAACAATGACAAGACCGGCACAAAGTTAAAGCAGCGTATAATCCAAGTATATAAGAAGAAAACGCTCAAGCGCGTTATATTCAGCGGGGTCCGTCGTTCTATGTGCAATGTATTCCGTCTCATTTCAAGTGATATAGATGAAATCGTGTGAGCCAATGACGCTGAACAAGAAAAGATGGTTAAGAGAAAAACACTTGAACTGTACTGCACAACTTAGCACGCAGAAAAACGCTTGAACTTGGGTCACTAGACCAGGTATGAGCGCCCGAGTAGGTGCTGCTCTTCAATGAACTTCTTTGACACCGACGTATGCCAATTGCTATGCGCCATTCTTCAGGGAAACACTATGCTGGTAACCTGCATCAGTGACTTGTGTGTCTACATAGGTGCTACTCATCAGTAAACCTGCTTGATGCCGACAGGTCAATGCATCTGTGACTCTTCAACGAAACCTTTCTCAGGGTAAGACGGCCAGTGTCTTTTACTGCTGCTACTGTCCTTCGAAGTTTTGGGTCTAGATTTCTTCCGCCACAGAGTGCACCTTAAGTTGAAAGATGGCGTTTTTGCTGTCTTGTTTTCTTCTCTTGTGTCCGTGTTCGCACACCCTGCCTTCTTTGATAATGCTCGAGAGACTCCATTGCGCGGCAAATTTGTCACATCTTACTATCAGTCAACCGAGGGGCTCAAACTCATGATCATCATCTGTGTGCGCGCCGCTGTCATCGCCGCTTCTTGTGCCTCTCCCAGGGTTGCTACATCAGGTTCGTAGCTGTCAACGACATCGTCGATCACAGTGTCAATTGCCACCGCCCAATCCTCCACTGGCGCCACATGGCTCAAGTAATTCTTTCATTTATCTACTGTCACTTGCTTCATGCCTTGCCGTAGCTCCTATGCCTTGCATCTTAGAATTATGGGGATGGAGGCTTGCCCGTCGCCATTGCGCGGGTTTTGGCCTATTTCTGCAATCCTCATGTCCGATCATGTCGCTCCCCTCCTCCGCCGTCCTACGGCGCTGGGCGAGCGGGGGTGACGTTAAACCCCCTCACCCCGGCGCCGGATCGCGACGGTGGCGCCACGTTCGAGTCTCGCGTGCTCGCGTCTCGCGAGACGTTGCGCGCGGCGGGGGAGTCAGACTCTCTCTGGACCTCGTAGGGTAAGCACGCATTTTCTTTCCTGTCCGTCGGCTCCTTTGTTTGGGCTCGCTCGGACGGAGTTCGCCAACGGTGCCTTGCGCCAGCGGCGAGCGCTTACCTTACGTTGTTCTTTTCCGAACGCTAGGCTGAAGAGCGGTGCGGTGCATTCGTGCGTGGTCATACTACGCCGAAACCGTACCTATCGAAGCCAACGCGAGCGGAGTTTGCCCTTACTCGAGCGATCGGGCCCTGTTTTGGTCGCTGATCGTGAGAGCACGCAGCATAGTCGCGAGGGAACGTTTCTCTCAGCGGCATGTCCCCGTGAGCCCTTTTGCCCGCGGAGACGTGCTCGCGGCACCCTTTGTGTTGTACTTTCGCCCGTGGCGTGGTTAAGCCTGTTTTGCTCCTCCCGCCGCCTTTGGGAGCGGGCGTTGTACTGCGTTTTGTGGTGTTGCCGCAGGCAATAAAGTGTTGCGGTTCTCGAGAGCAGTACTGTGTACTTGCCGCGCTACGCTCGGCGCCTTGTTTGCGCTCGAACGTGCGTGTGCAGCGGCGCGCTAGTTCACGCGAGGCGACGGCAGACGCGGCCCTGTGGCTCGCTAAGTCCGAACCTACGCTAGTGGCCGTACTCCTGTGAGGTACGTGCACACTACACTGCTCAGCGACACACGCTGGTTCCAGCCCCCTATCCGCGCCCGCTGCAGGGCAAGCAGCGTAACGGCGCTCCGTCTCCCTGAGACCGTCGCAAATTTCGCGACAAAACGGATCACTTTGCTGAGCTTTCAGTAGCTCTTGTCTGCTGAAAGCGATTCCCATTCTCCCAAAGGGGAGCCTGGTATCGCGCCCACTCAGGACCGCAGCAACCGCCGCTTGCGTCGGCGTCACGGGTTCGCTCTCGGCATCGTGGCCTTTGGAGAGCTCACCCGCTGGCCGGCTTCGCGGTGCGCTGTTTGCCTGGATAGCAGCCAGGGTTCGTCCGAATGCGGACGCGCCCCTTTCGCCCCCACCGCTTGCTTGTGCAAAGGCACCCCTAGCGGCTGTCGCACCGGAATCAAGGTTCTCGGCAGACAATGGGGCACGAGATAGCGCATCAGCTACCACGTTGGTGCTCCCCTTTCGATACTGCACTGCAAAGTCATAGTGCTCTATCAGGAGAGCCCAGCGCGCCAGCCTGCCCGCAGGCTCACGGAGCCGCATCAGCCAGCTGAGCGCACTGTGATCCGTTTGCACCACGAATTTCGTCCCATCAAGGTAGACGTCAAATTTCCGCAGTGCAAACACGATGGCGAGGCACTCCTTTTCGGTAACGGAATAATTTTTCTCCGCGGGTACCAAGGAGCAGCTGGCAAAGGCCAACGGCTGCAACACGCCATCGTATTCCTGTAGGAGAACGGCTCCTAATCCCACATCGCTCGCATCAGTCTGAACAACGAACGGTCTGGTGAGGTCGGGGAGTCTGAGCTGCGCTGTCTCCGCAATGGCGCTAGACAGTCGGCAAAACGCCTCTTGCTGCTCAGGTCCCCATTGCCAAACAGCAGACTTACCCAAGAGCTTGGTCAAGGGCGCCTGCAGTCGGGCACAGGCCGGAATGAAAGAACGGTAAAAGTTAACCATTCCCAAAAAGCGGCGAAGGCCACGTGCGTCCTTGGGCACGGGGAAATCGAGAATTGCTCGAAGTTTCTCCCGATCCGGCTCAATGGAGCCTTCGCCCAGCGTAAACCCGAGTAACTGAATACGGGTCTGCGCTAATTGGGCTTTCGCGGGATTTAACGTCATCCCGGCAGCCCGCACCTTCTCGAGCACATCAGCAACATGGGCCAAGTGCTCTTCGAAGGATCGTGAATAAATCACGATGTCGTCGAGGTAGCACAAGCAGTATGACCACTTTGCTTCCCCGAGGACGCGGTCCATGAGTCTTTGAAACGTCGCAGGAGCATTGCAAAGACCAAAGGGCATACGAGTGAACTCGAACAACCCACTGTGGGACGTGAAAGCAGTTTTTCACTGGCCATGCTCACCCATCCGGACCTGTAGGTAAGCTTTCGAGGCGTCAAGCGTGGTAAAGTACCGTGCATCGCCCAGGTTTCCTACGATGGAGCTTATCGTAGGGAGCGGATAGGCATCCTTACGAGTCACTCCGTTCAGACGGCGATAGTCGACGCACAGGCGATGACTGCCGTCTTTCTTAGGCACCAACACAATTGGAGACGCCCAGGAGCTAGACGAACGGCGAATAATGCCTGCCGATAGCATGTCGTCTAGCAAGCCGTCGATAATCTGCCTTTTGGCGAGACTGACGGGCCTGGGGTTACACTTCAAAGGAAGCGCGTCGCCAGTTTCGATCACGTGGCTGACAAAATCGGTACAGCCCGGTTGATCGGTGAAGAGCTCATCGTACTGGCGTAAAAGTGCCGACAGACGAGCCTTCTGTGTATCATCCAAATGAGTCGCACAGGCGATCAAAGGATGTGGTGCCTCTTCGTGTCGTGTCGGTCGATCCAAAAGGGGGTTTCGAGCCGACGAGCGCGTACTGCCGGAGTATGACCCCGAAGTTTGCGCGTGACACGGTTCGTGCCGTCCCTCTCGTTCCCAAAGGGGACTGTGAGAGGGGGAATGCGTTGAGCAGGGGTATGACCCCGAACTCTCCGCGTGGCACGGTTCCGACGTTTCTGCGGCAAAGGCAACAGTAAGCGCCGGAGGGCTGATGAACGGCTTGAGTTGGGAAAAAGGCCCATCACGATAGCCGCCATTCGCAATGTCCACAACGATCCCGGTCTTCAAAAGAAAGTCCCGACCGAGAATCACAGGAACATTGAGCCCTGGGAGATGAACAAAACGCGCGCGTCTCATTCGATCTCCCCATCTGACAGTCAACCTTGCGGCGCCAGCCGAATGAGCCACCCCTGTCGCAAGAGTGAATGTCGTTCGGCAGTCCCGCGAGCGCACCGAATGCTTCTGCAAGTGGGACAATACCTGTTCGCCAAACAACGAAGCGCTAGCGCCCGTGTCCAGCAACGCCGAAAATTCACGGCCGGCAATAATGACCGGAATGAACAGCGCGTGCGTACCAGCAAGACAGCTTGCCCTGTACGCAGAGGGGATAAGCAAAGGTTGGGCCGCCCGTGCCTTCACGAACGACCCGCAAATCCGTTTCCCTGCCTCACAGGAGGCCTAGATCCGGTGCACTCCCTTGCTATGTGCCCTCTTTCACGGCAGCGAAAACAGCGCACTCCATCTCGGTCTCGTTCACGAGACGGAGCAGCCTCGAGCTGTTGTGATCGGCTCGCCACGTTATCAAAGGATACGTCACGACGAGCGTCACCCACACTGCGTTGGGTCGAATGGCATCCCTTCGTGTGGGTTTCAGGTGGTGCAGCACAGGCTGCCCGCCTTTCGTGCGTGTAGGGATCAAGAGCGCGAGCGCTCGACTCCCACGCGCAGCCACTGGCAGCCGCAAAGGCAGCGCCGTGGGGCTGCTGTTGGGGCACGGCCCCTCGCCATGCGCAGCGCGGCTCAAGGGCCTCGCTGGCTGGCGGCGGCGGGCGATAGGCACGCGCGGCGAGAAGGTCGCCTTGAATGCGCTTTGCCTCGGCGGCCAGCTCCTCCAAATCGCGGAAGCGACCGCCGCGCAGGTACACCGAAAAGGTCGGATGTGCCTGCCGAATCACCCGTTCGACGCGTTCCTCGTTCGAGGCCCTGAGCTCAGCGATAGAAAAAAGGTCATCCATCGCGCGTACGTACTCCTGAAGCGACTCATCAGGAGCTTGTGTACGGAGCTCGAGCTCTCGCCGCATCCTACTTTCGTAGTCAGCGAGTAGGAATTCGCGCAGAAAGGCCGCGCGGAACTCCTCGAGGGTTGCTGCTCGGTAGCCGGAAAGCCGATACCACCTCGCCGCCGTATCAGTCAGTGCTGCCGGGACAACGAGCCCGAGCACCTCCTGATCGTCCAAACCCATTGCTCTCTGATAACGTGACAGAGTCAAGGTAGACTCGGGCGCTGAGCAAATCCCCGTATCCGCTGTATGTTGGCACAGGCAACATAACAGCGGGGTGGGCGAATTCGGAACGGCCGAAAGCGTTTGGACAGCTCCCGAGAGCGCTTGGATCATCTCGACATCGTTTTGCAGCAGCGTCTGCGTCGCACCTGCTTCACAGGAAGCCGTTGGTGCGTTAGCGGCGCGGTCGAGCGAAGGTGAACAGTCTCCCAGCTCGATCAGTGGTGCGGTTTCAAAAGGACCACCGCCCTGCGCGCCATTCCCAGAGCAAAAGAGGCTCCTAGAGGGATTTGCCTGCTGTCGAACATAATTGCCACTTGGGGCGGCTACCGTCGACAATACAGGCGCCTGCTCAGCGTGCGGTCGAACTGTCGGTTGCACGGCTGACGGCGGGCAAAAGTCGGCAACGGCCAAAGCCTGCGCCCCGTCAATTCCACAGGGAACCGACTGAAAGCGCTGTGCCGTCGAACTGCCACGCATTTCGAAGGGTACTGCAGCAGTCGAAGGCGCCTGCGCGCACCGTTCGGGTAGGGCAAAGGGCCCAGTCCGCAACGACGCACCATCTCCAAAGGGAGCTGGCAGGCGCTTTGTGTCGTCCCCACAGGGAGTTGCGACACGTATGGGTGCACAAAGGTGCCCCTCGACAGAGGCACTGGCCTCATGCAACGCGGCGTCCGCCAGAAAAGTCAACGGACAAAAATCCCGCGAAGCAGACATGTTGCGGCGAGCCCGAGACGCACAGGCGTACTGACTCGCTAAGAGCAGTCAAAAGCTTAATGAGCTTTTGATACCGCGTTGGGCGCCAGTGTAGTATGCACGTACCTCACAGGAGTACGGCCACTAGCGTGGGTTCGGACTTAGCGAGCCACAGGGCCGCGTCTGCCGTCGCCTCGCGTGAACTAGCGCGCCGCTGCACACGCACGTTCGAGCGCAAACAAGGCGCCGAGCGTAGCGCGGCAAGTACACAGTACTGCTCTCGAGAACCGTAACACTTTATTGCCTGCGGCAACACCACAAAACGCAGTACAACGTCCGCTCCCAAAGGCGGCGGGAGGAGCAAAACAGGCTTAACCACGCCACGGGCGAAAGTACAACACAAAGGGTGCCGCGAGCACGTCTCCGCGGGCAAAAGGGCTCACGGGGACACGCCGCTGAGAGAAACGTTCCCTCGCGACAATGCTGCGTGCTCTCACGATCAGCGACCAAAACAGGGCCCGATCGCTCGAGCAAGGGCTTGGCTTCGATAGGTACGGTTTCGGCGTAGTATGACCACGCACGAATGCACCGCACCGCTCTTCAGCCTAGCGTTCGGAAAAGGACAACGTAAGGTAAGCGCTCGCCGCTGGCGCAAGGCACCGTTGGCGAACTCCGTCCGAGCGAGCCCAAACAAAGGAGCCGACGGACAGGAAAGAAAATGCGTGCTTACCCTACGAGGTCCAGAGAGAGTCTGACTCCCCCGCCGCGCGCAACGTCTCGCGAGACGCGAGCACGCGAGACTCGAACGCGGCGCCACCGTCGCGATCCGGCGCCGGGGTGAGGGGGTTTAACGTCACCCCCGCTCGCCCAGCGCCGTAGGACAGCGGAGGAGGGGAGCGACATGATCGGACATGAGGATGGCAGAAATCGGAGAAAACCCGCGCAATGGCGACGGGCAAGCCTCAATCCCCACAGAATATGTGTTCGATTTTGCCGCAAATCCTTTCACGTCACCCCGCACGAGCTTAATTGTGTTAAGTATGAGGGATAGCACGGCAAGCGTAAGGTATTGTGGCCAGATTCAGCAGCACTTAAATCAATGCGATGCTTACCACCCGCCATTCGGACAGTTTGGAGGAGATTAATAATCTCCGATTTTGCCATGTCGCAGCTTCACAGTTCACCCTTCATGGGAAGCCGCGCTACTCTGTCTTTCTTCAAGGTAATCATGTGGGGTACCTTTTGCAGTTTCACTGAATGGTACGTGCATTTTCCGTCATATTCATCATGTTTGAAGGCAAGCGAGGGCGCAGGTTTCCTCAAACCATTTCTCGCAATGTGCCCAGTTCATTTTGTCAGGATAGCCTGTGGTTCCTCTTCTTGCTCAGGACACTTCATCGGCGCCTTTCACAAGCCAGTCCTCATCGCCACACTGATTATTGATAAGCCGATAGCTCCTGCCGCTGGGGTTTGGGGTCCAGTCGACAGGTTGGCTTTCTTGGTTTGTTCGGTGGTCTTCATGTTCTCATCGACCCAGCCTCGACTCACCGTGTGCCCGCCGATGAGCCAGGTTTCGTCGGTGTGAAAGAGAGGTCGTCCCTGGCGTCGCAACTCTCTCGTTCGACGCACATGTGTAGCCACCGAGCGATGTTTGTGCCTTCAGTCAGGAGCACATTGAGGGAGTGGTTACTAAACCGGAAGCCGAGCTTCAGCAGCCAGCTATTAATTTTGGTCACGGATGGCAGCGAGTTATCTTCACTGAGGTGGTCGGCGAGTTGCGCATGGTCGGAGTTTCTTTCCTCTTGTAGAAAGCGTGCATGACTCTGTGCAACACACTGAAGTGGCGGTCGCCCTGCAGCCCGACCCGTTTGCGGCCCCTACCATGGTGAGACAGCTGCTTTGGAGACAGCACCTCGCCGTGTGTGTTCCGCAATGCACTTGTACAGGGCGCGCTCGTCGACATCAGTAAATGGAGCCGTCCTGTTATTTAGAGAGTTCATGCTTGCACTATTACCACACACCTTACGCACTCTTCAAAGCGAGTTCGACGCCACCTACTTCGTTCATTTATCATAAAAGCCCACCCGGGAAAGATGGCGCACAAGTGAGACTGCAGCCGCCACGTTCGCGAAGAAGGAATCACTACTCAGAACGGGGCCCGACTGCACATGGGAGCTTAGGCAATGCAAAATAATGTTTTTGTACTTCTTGAAATAACATTAGTGCACGAAAGACACGGTTGAAATCATTTCTCTTGTCCTTAGCCAATTTTGACTCGAAAATTTGAGAAAACGAGCAACAGTACCCATACGCATCGCAGCTACCACATGCAACCGACACCACAGCTTTAGTGGTGGTTCTATGGTGCGCGCCGGGCGTATCATTGATGCATTCGAGATGTAAGGACGCTGGAAGTGTGCATGCCGTTAGGAATCCCAAATTTGCATCCAACAGTTTGGAAGACGCGATAGCTTTTGGGTTTACGATACAGTTACACCTAGAAGTGATACCTCGTGTTGGACGAGTGAACGCAGTACTTGCGCCTCTTTGTGGAGATGCGCTACAACGTTTTCTTTGCGGTCACGCTGCCTCAATCTCTCGCTTCAAAGGAAGTCTTCCTACATCGTTGAATCTAAAGCTCCCTATAGCTGTTGTTTTACTCCTATAGCCACAACGTCAATGCACGTCTTCATATTCCGTCGGTTCTTTAATTATTACTTTTCGCTAACACGCAGCGCTCTTAGTTTCATCTAATGAAGCAAATTCCTATTGCTCAGTCATTTGCAGGTTAGTAATTGAAAAAAAAATGTCGGACTTCGTAGCGCCTAAAGGCGTCTAGTATCGTGTTTGATTGGAAGAGTGGCGCTCAAATTGCACGGTCATTATAAAGACGAAACACTTCTCTCTTTTTTTGCGTTACTGTGGTCAACGCTCGCACGGTGTATTTACAGCACCTCGACAACATGCTCGACAACATGCGACAACATGCATAGGTTCAACGAAATTTTTAACTACGTAAAGGAGAGAGGACGAAGGACAGAAACACAGGCGCGCTTTTTGTCTGCTTCGTCTGCGTTCCAGGAAAGCTGTTTAAGAGTCTGCATTCTGCAAACGTGCAACACTGCCGCAGTCCGGTTCCAGATGAATGTGTTTACTGTGATGATGTCGTGTGACGTCCTCTAGTGGTAACACGCAAAACCGCTGTAAACTGTGTGTAAAAGTATAGTAGAACATGCCATTGTATATTGCAATATGAAGAAGAACGACTGTTACCAGCATGACAAGGGTATCGGCCTGCTCAGTAACTCCACGGCCGCGAACACTCGAAGTGCTCGCCAAATAGCCACGGCACTGGCCAAACCATACAGGGACTTACGACGCCGCTCCCAGGAAATACCAGGATGCGGGGGCTGCCTTGCTCTCCGGCAAGTACTTTCACAAGAAAGGGCCGGCACGAGACGCGCCCGTTTCGCACTCACGCCTTTCATGCAGATTTTCATTCTGACCGTCCGGTATGAGTGTCACCCTTCTTGTACACGCACAAGATATGGGAGGCGCTCGCATAATCTTCGTGTCTAAATCCCTCACTGTTGAACTGAAAGCCCACCTGGACCCCTATGCCACCGGTAGCGCAGGGACAACTGAATCACCCACGGCTACCTCCCATGTCCATTGACGAACGAGGAACACTATCCCGGCTCGCCAATCATCTGGTACTAGCTGAACGGTTACGACGATGATATGTGCGTACAGACATTCGAGTCCAGCTATAGTTTGCCCACATGCCAGAGCCATAGGCGAGAGAGCGGGGGGAGGGGGGAGGGAGGAGGGTTACGGGGGCAGGAGGAGATTTAAAGGGGGGCGCCAATTCTGCCGATAACTTTACGCAGTCGGACCTCTCACGTCATTTTTAAACGCGGAGCTGTTTAAAGGCCCAACCGCATGCACGCGAGTTTCGAGCGACAGCGACAAGCGACAGGATTTGCTGTCGCGGAGGGCCATCCTTCGCCGTCGCTTGTCGCGTCGCAGCTTTTTGGAAAACTAGAAAAGATCGCTTGTCACCCGGAAGTGAGCGTGACAATTTCCGGCAACATGGCAGCATTCCTAATCCTCGCTTCGGTTGTAATTTCCTCTTGATGCTTCCAATCGGCACGTACTTCAAGGAATGCAAGTTATAGCCTACCTTCTTTACAGCCCCATCTCACGCGGAGGGCGAGGCAGCGGCCGTGTTTTGTTGTTAATTTTGATTGGCAGTTCGTTTTGATGTTTCAGTGGCAGCTTGCTACATTGGTGGTAACTTGCTGCAACTAAAGTCACTGGAACGGGAAAAGTACCGCGTTCTTTTTCTCTTCGCCGCCGCGCCTTTTCGGCGGCTTCGCCACCAATATGGTCCAGCTCGCTCGCTTCGCTAGCGTCTCCTGGCCGCCGACGCACTGCGCTTTGAAGGGCGATTGTTTTGATAGCCTCAGAAAAGCGTGCAGGAACATTACGATACCCCGCGTCGTCCTGAGACTTCATCGCAAGCCTGTTGAGGCATCGAAGAAGGCCTGGGTGCTGCGCCGGCCGCGCTTTCGGGAGCAGCAACCGGCGGGAAGCGGGCAAAGCCCTCTTTGCTATTCCCAGCGGAACCAAAATACCAGATGGTAACATGAAAATAATGGCGCGCATGTCATGTAAGGCATCATTAACATGCCATGCTCATCGTGCACTCACGGCCGGTTCGCTGGCTTGATATGGACTCAAATCGGTATTGCCTGACGTGACTGTATGACGAAAATAAATACCAGGTGTTAACATGAAAATAATGGCAGGCATGTCATGTAAGGCATGATTTACATGTCATACTTATGGTGCACCCGCGCCCGGTTCGCTGGCTTGATATGCACCAAGATTGGTAGCGCGTGACGTGACTGTATAATTGTGCCTTTTGTGTCAATCCGGCAGATCCGTATTGTGGGAATCAATTTAATGCGAAGCAGCCAGCAAATAGCTGCATATATCGCCTTGTTCGTCTTTGAGGTTGATGAATTATTCATCTCATGACATCTAGTTCACTATATATAGCATGTTTGTCATGCATGCATGCACGTAGAATCTGGCATATACAACGCATGACCTGTAATTTATGTTCGTCACGCACCCACGTAATGCCATACCAAATTTGGTATACATCCAGTTAACAAAATGGCCGGAAGCGCACAAAGACAGTGTAATGTAAATCATGCCGTACATCTAATGCATGTCATGGGTTTCACGTTACCGCCGGTCATTCATGTTCGTCAGACAGTCACCTCGCGCTATGCCCATTTTGGTGTATATCAAGCTACCGAACCGGCCGCGAGCGCACCATGATTGTGGCAAGTAAGTCATCCTGTACATGACATACAAGTCATGATTTTCATGTTACCACCTGTCACTAACGTTCATCATACAGAAATATCTCGTCATATCAATTTTGGTATATGTGCATTTCACTAAACGACCGCGAGCGCCCTGAGGCCATGTCATGTAAATTATGCTTTACAGTGTATGCCTGCCATGATTTGCACGTTATGACTAGTAACTTATGTTCGTCATGCACTCTTGTCACGCCATATCAATTTTCGTGTGTATCACGCCAGCGAAGCGGCCGCGAGAGCACCATGAGCGTGGCATGTAAATCATGCCGTACATGTCATTATTCTCATGTTGCCACCTGTAGTTTATATTCATCATACAGTCATGTTATGTCATACCAAATTTGGTATACATCCCATTAACTAAACGGCCAGGAGAACATAGATAGATAGATAGATAGATAGATAGATAGATAGATAGATAGATAGATAGATAGATAGATAGATAGATAGATAGATAGATAGATAGATAGATAGATAGATAGATAGATAGATAGATAGATAGATAGATAGATAGATAGATAGATAGATACTACGTTCAAACTCGCAGAAATTCGCTAAGAATTTATTCGCATGTAGTAAATGCCGACAGCCGAGCGCGTAAATGCCGCGCAGTTCGCATTTGTTTATCGCGTTAGTGCGCGTGCGTGCGCATCTAGGCAAGTGAAAACTGCCGCTATTTCTTTCCTAATCAGTTAGAGAACAACGGTATTCTTCATTCGGGGCTGCAAAAGCACACGCAATGCGTAAAACATGCATTACTCCGCGTGAAATCAACACCGCGCCGCCAAAGCTTCAGCCGCGCTGGACCAAATATGGCGGCGGGCAGGACGGTCGCGGTACTTTTCCCGTTCCAGAGATTTTGGCTGCAACTTGCTCCGGGCGCCCCCTCGAGATCACAGCACATACTACTGTCGCGCTCAAACATAAGATTACAAATAAAAAAGAGAGAGTCACCAAACGCTTCTATGGCTTCCTTATCTCACACAAGACAATAATAAATTTGGCATGTTGTCATTCATCTACTTTGTAATTAATTTTCGGAATTTACCTGCGTGCAGGCAATAGTTTTCAATCGAGCAACCGTGACACTGTCGCGAACATGTGGGTGCTCCCGTCGCGACGCGACAGCGCCGCGGCGCCCGTTTGTCGCTGTCGCTCTTCGCCGTTGCTTGAAAGTCGGGTGCAAGCGGTTGTCCTTAAGCTTGGGAAAACTGCGTGCCGCATCGACAAGAAACTATCATAATCATCCTGAACGGCTTCTACCTTAGCGCGTCCGCTACCTTAGCTGCCCTAGCTCGTGCAACGCAATGACTCGGCCGGCGCGCGCTCTCTTCGTCTCGTCAGTCTTTGCTTCGCCCCCGCGCACGTGAGCCCGGCGAGCGCTCTCCCACTGCGCCGATCTGTCCGGCGTGCGATGTAATAACTCGGATGGGCGAGAGAACAAGCACACAGCGAGAGAAAGAAAGAGTGAAAGAAGTACAAAGAAAGAGATAAATGGAGCGAACGAAAGGGGGGAAAGAGGAAAAAGTCACAAAGACAGAGAAAAAGTGAATAGAGAGAGAGATAAAAAGAGAAACAAAAAGGGGTAGAAAAAAGAACCAGAAAGGAAGACAGAAAGATAAAAAAAAGCGAATATAAACACATAGTGTACTTTACCAAGGGGCGGGAAAGGGAAGCGTCGGTGAGGAGGAAGAAAATGAAGAGGTGAAAGGGTAAATCATAGCAACCTCATGTGCTGTATAGCATAGCAAGGGGTGGGAAAGAGAAGTGAGGAGGATGAGAAGTGATGTGAGGGTGAAGAGGAAGGAAAGGAGGAGGGAGGGCAATATAGAAACAGATAAAGAAAGATACAAACAGCACAGAAAGAAGACAGTGATGAAGAAAGTTCTCGCCGGCTTGCCGGCTCCGCTGCTTACACAGCATATTGAGTAGTTTGGCTGTCGTACAACTCTGCTTGACCTGACTCGCTACATCTCGATTGCGTATCTCTGCACAATTTTATCAAAACGCGAAACCCGTCGAGGCCCCATGCTGCAGCAACTCCGGGTTAAGCCCGCATTTTCTCTGCCAAACAGATTTCTTTTCGGACAGCTAGACGCATAATGCTTACAACTTCAAGATAACAGAATTGCAAAGAGAAACAGGTAAGCCAAATGGAGGTATCAGTCAGTTATTTTTAGATCATACGTATTCGAACTTTTTTAAATAAACTTACATTGGTATTAGTTGCATATTTATGTCTTTTTCACAACTTAGTCAGAGAAGAACAGCAGACAACAGCGTGTGCCATCCCCCCGAAATTTTCTTCTGCCATGGTGTACAGAGCACAACATGACACTCGACCACACTACGCTGCCCGGACCCCACGTCGGATCAAGAGCGTGCCCCCCCCCCCCCCGGGAAATAATTTCTTATTACGCCACTGATTGGAACCAACAGCCCAATCCGCCTCGTGCGCTGCTGCTTTCAGCTTTACAGGTGGCGCCACCAACGGCGAACGGTGGCGAAAACTGGATGCACGCGGCTCATAGAAGCCTTGTGCAAACCGCCCGTTACTCGCCGTTTTATTGCGATAACAATTATATGGAGAGTTTCGGGTGGATTTCGCCGTCACCGTCATGCACCATATGTGCATACATAAGTGTATACATATAAAAGTCCCAAACAAAAATACTTCAGACAAATGCTTCCGAAGCGCGGAATCGAACCGGCGACATCTCGCTCCGCAGCATGCGGCGTTAGACGGCTTGGCCACGAGAAATAAGTGTTTCAGCCTGCTAACGGCGAGCTATTTATATACACCATTTACTTCAGCATGCTTTCTTGGTCACCACCGAGATGGCGCAAAATGCGCGCGAGGCGTGCTTTAAGGTTCGTCGCCCCGCTCCTGCGAACGCCAATGCTCCTCGCCCTACAGGGCGTGGTCGCCTTCGTGCGCTTATCTCGAGGCAAGAAGGGGAGCGAGGGGTTGTATGGTCGTATATCTTGTGCTTTCCCGCGATGTCCGCGCTGAATTCACAGAGCGTACGAAGCTCACTTCGTTCGCTGCAGCGGCCGTCTTTGCGAAAGGAGCGCGCTGTTCAAACAGAAATCAGTAACAAATGTGACTGTTCGCGCTCTTCCTGTGTGCAACTTATCGTTCGTTTCGTGCATCCTGCTTTATGTTTGATCAGCGCGCTTCAAGTGTCGACCTTTGACGCATGATAGTTCGCGCTCGTGCTGTGTGCGTTCTTTTCCTGCGTCCTTTTGGCTCGAGCGACGCGCTGGCAATTTCGAGCTGGTTTCCGTTCATCGCGTTACATTCCAATTTGTTGCTATCGCATTCATTGCTTCGTCATAGCGGCGAAGCTGTGACTTTTTTTCTAATAATTTTTCATTCTGGGTTTATATTTGCACTGCCCACGCTGCTCCACAAGACAACCATGCCGTTTGTTACGTCGATTGTTCTATTTTTTTTTAATGACAGGCCTGTTTTATTTATGCGTGCGCGTGATGCACTGCATACGTTTGTTACGTGCATGCGTCTGAGTTGTTCTCGTGATCTGTTGCAAGAGATGAAATCGAAACTGTTGCAATACAAAACAGTATTCTGTTTTATTGAACACCTGAACAGTACAACAACAATGCATATTACGGTTGTACGCCCGCTAAAGGAACGCACGAAAGACAGGCGTTTTTATCTTCGCCCAACACTTGAAGCACTTGTAGCACACAACTATATAATTATGCCAAGAAAACCGAAATCTAACTTGTTTAACGTTTTAACTGGCGTCACACAGCTGCAGAATAATGCGTGAAAGTACTAGAGTTAATGACCAACAAACATTGACACAGCTTTTTTTTATTTCATAGACCGTATTAAAATTATGAGAAAGTTCTAACTGTATTACAATCACATATTACTGAAAATTTAATCATCCTCACCATTGAAGCCACGATCCTCTATCACAAGCGCTTTAAATTAAGCATGGCATAACTCACGTTTATATAGGAAATGCGCACGCGTCGTATTACCCAGATTTCTATAGGAGATGCGCACGCGTGTCGCGTATGTATCTCGTATGCTAGATTCTCCTTTATTACGTGAAACTCAACATCAAATGCGATTCTAGAAGTAATACTCATGGACATAAAGAATGGCAACTACTTACAGCTTCACTCACCTTTGCAAAAACGGTATTCGATTTGCAATTCAATATTGACCGACGCAACAACGATAACAGCACATTTGTTGCACACAATCGTTTCAATTTTAACGCCCGAGGCCAAGCGTGGTATTTTAACTGTAGCACAATCGTGCGCGTACAGTAAGCTAGAATATTCTGACATAACGTCGCAAAGGTTGCAGTCATTTCAGCGGTTCCCACGATGTAGCACGAGTTCACCGCCTCGCGTCATCAAACTGTTGCGGCGCCGAAAGGTTCACACATAGCTGACTGTCAAGGAAAAACGCCGTCTTGCAGGTGCCCATCTTATCCAGCAACCAACGGACAAGGGTACACAACTGAGGCGTCCGTAACATTGCCGTTGATGCGATGGCAACTGAGCGAAATCAGAGCTAATCGTCCGACGTGTGGCCACCGCCTTAACACCATTTTAATGTTGCAACATTCAAGCAAGACGTGACGAAAGCGAGGAGCCCAGCCGATCTTGTCGGGTGCGCTGCCGACTGCACAGCGCGCGCTCCCACGGCAACCTAAATATATAAAAAGAGTGGACAGAGGGGTTAACTTGGAGCATGGCAAATCGGTGGTAGCAAGAAGAGGTGTTGCATCGTTGGTGTAGCGTCTTGTCGAGAGATGGCGCTAGTTTGTATTTGCGCAACGGAATCGCAAACTTCATTTAAAATGCAAGGAATCCTAAGGGGGGTTGGGAGAGGGTGCAACCGCCTTTCTCCTCACTGGTCACCTAGGGAGCCGAGCGGTGGCTCCCTAGGTGACCACCAGAGCGGTATATGAAGCAGGCGAAACGGCCACTAGCGCCCCCGAGACCATGTTGTCAAAATAACGCCATACATGACAAGCGTGTCATGATTTGCACGTTAGAAACTGTCGTTTATGTGTGTCATACACTCTTGTGACGCCATACCTATTTTGGTAAATATCAAGTCAACGAAACAGTCGCAAGAGAACCAAGAGAGTGACGTGTAAATCATGCCGTTAATGAAATGCATATCATGATTTTCGAGTTAAGACCCATCATTCATGTTCTTCATGCAGTCGTGTCATGCCACACGAATCTTGGCATACATCCCATTAACGAAACACCCACACGAGCTATGAGTCGTAGGCGGCTAGATAGATAGGTAGATAGATCTGTTCAAAGTCGTAGAAGTGTTTAACAAATGCTTCGCATTTATGTCGTTAAACTCGGATAGCAATGATGTGTGATGCACGTTTTGGAACTTTTGTGAATATCACTCATGCTTCATACGACCAGTCAATCGACCGAGGAGTGCGCCCTGGTAAAGTTGTTTGCACGATATAATTTTCTTGCCTGCGATAAAGCATGAATGAGGCATGATGCTTTCAGGGAATATACATTAGAGCAAAAGGCCACGGTTATCACATTGTCACATGATGGAATGTGCATAAAGGACAACTTTGTTTTCGATTTATTCTTTTCTCCAACTTCATTTGTTTGTTTTAATCCTTCGTCATCGTGTCAATTTGCGCACAGTGACAAGACCGTGCGCTCTCATTTTGCAGCATCTACCTTGGATGCAGTCAACTACCCTGGACATCTTTCTCCCGCCATGCAACTGTGAGAACCCACCGAAGCACAGATTGTCAGGAAGTGAAAAGACTTTTCGGCAACAATTTTGCATTTCGCACTCTGCCCGTCTCCTGAAATCGCATATTAAGGTACATAAGCACTGTACCTTCATACATATGCATCAAGGAACAGTGAAATAGCATATCAAGGTACACTAACATCATTAGCTTGGATTCATTTAGGTAGAATGAATAAATCATGCTAAAGCTTTACAATGACGGCCATATCATGTGACAGACATCTGCTAAGTTCAGTGCGTATTGTGAAGCACATGCGTTTTATGGTATTGAATGAATGGATAAATGTTTATTCCAGCAAAATACAGGAAATGGGCCTCAAGTGAAAAGCGACAATGGTAGCTTGAGAAGTGCACAAGGCCCAGTAGAGCAAAAAGAGAGACAGAACAGCAGAAACGTGTGCACGTTCAAAGGCAAAGCATATACACATACAAAAAGAAACAGGAACGACAAAGCAGAAGAAACGTGCGCATTCAAAGGCAAAACACCTACGCCATCTGCAAAGTGACAAAATCAAAAAGGGTGAACATTTACGCTAGTGAAAAGAATGAAAATCAGAAAACAGTGAAAACAGAAAAGAAGGAATGGCCATTCAACGGCATGGAAGGAATGCAGCTTCATTGGTCACGTATCAACAGTGGAATTTGCCAAGGTTACATGTGCATATTCTTAGCCATTAGGAGATGTGCAAGGCTAATTTAATCGCATTGATTTAAGTCAGCTGTTGAGTCTGTTGAACCAGATTGTTGAATCATCTTGTTTATTCCCTCTCGTTAATTTGCTGTTTTGCATTATGTTGCCATAGTTTTCAAGGTCAATACATAGTATCATGACTGTTGACACAATTTGACAAGGTGAAAGCGCTGTTATTGTGCCCAGGCCTTAGTTTATCCTCACTAGAAGTGCGCTGTTTATTTTGCCATGGTTCAGTGCCAAGTTGCCCAATCTTCACTCCTAACAGAGTAGGTGCGGTTAATCAAGACCTTGCTAACATTCACAACCCTTTTAAAGTGTACTTATAATGATAACTTTACTGACATCAAAAACTACCCACATAATGGTAAACATGGCAAGAGTACACTTCTGGTGGTGTTTCGCATTTTTTTTACATCCGTTTGTTTTTCACCCTGTGCACACGAAGTGAAACGCTCACAAGGAAATACTTAGCAGCATCTCAATTTTGTATTTATTTCGTGTTTTGACAAAATGTCTGCAATAAGGATAGTCAAGTGCGAATCTTCGGTAAGACATTCCTTTTTATGTATACAGAAATCTTAGTGGACTTTTTTTTGTGTAATTTTCAGGAATACACTTCTGGCAAAGCAGCAAGTGTTGCTTGCCCACCAGTCTGTGTTCAAGTGAAGTGTATTGTGGGCATGAGTGTCGGCAGCATTTTGTCTTTGGGGTGCAAGGCGGGGTGACGTGTCGGCCTGGTGAGCAGGAGAGCATTGGTGTAGCTTGGGTGGGGTTAAGTGCTGGTGTGCCTCACTTTACACTATGTCGAACAGCTCATACATCTTACCACATTTAGGCCAACACTGGTATTGATGCAGAGTGTTATGCGCAATACTGCGTGCAACCTTTCTGATATCGTGTGCATATGAAAACTTCGCATTGTTTAAAAAGACGCTGAGTGGACCCAGTGTTATTCAGCAAACATAAGTCTTAACAGGGGCAGTTGGGCGAGTTGGTGTATATTCATAGTTAAAGAGGGTGCAAAAAAATCACAGCACAGAGAAATGAAGGGGACAGGATGACGCGCTACTAGCAACTGAAGTTTAATCGAAACCACAGAAAGATGTAAACACACAGTACGAAAAAATTACAAGACTAAACAATCACACATCCACAGAGGAATGAAGGGGGCAGACAGGACAATGCGCTACTAGTAACTGAAGTTTAATCAAAACCACAGAAAGATATAAACACACATGACTAAAAAAGCCGCACATGTTCAACTTCAGTTGTTAGTAGTGTGTCGTTCCGTCCCCTTTGTTGCTATGTGTTCTGACTTCGTTTTCACGTTTTCCTTACCTATGAAATGAACTCCTGACTGTTTCACAGTCTCTATATAGGTGTGGTCAATTTTTATTCATCCTCATGGCATATCAAGTCCTAGGATCCAATGTGCAAAGCGACCAGTCACTATTTACAGGAATTTTTTTATTTAGTGCCTGATTGCCTAATTGCAAGTTGACGTTGCAGCCATGGTGCTTGGATCATTTTCAATGGGGCAATTATGCGTAAGCCATCAAGTGAGGAATTAAGGATGAACTTTTGAGTTCCAGATGGCACTAGCTGGCATAAAAACATTGAAGTATGGCTGTACTTGTTATGCATATTAGAAGTATTGGTACATTGCAGTCATGTGATTATGCCGACAAGTTCCCAAGCACACTTCCAGAAATTTACGATGGCTTCCAGGTATCTGTGAGTAAATATGTACAGCAACATACGAAGGCAACCGTGTAGTTTTGTGGGCATTGCTGAATGCGTTTATGCACCTTGCTTTGGTAAGTGGACCTACAGTCAACACCACAGGTCTATTTTGGGCTTTTTTGTAGGAAACTCCAAAATCATGTGCGACATGTTTTGATGCTATAGAGCAAACTAATGCAATAAAAAACTGTACAACTGCCTGTCTACACGGTTTCATATTTCCCAAAAGTGATGCTAGCCTTATTGTACTAATTAGTTACCTTCGTGTGTAGGCTGACACCAAGTTCCTTGGGTAGCTTATTTTTTTGGATTATACTTACATACTGGCACGGTGAAGTGCACACGTTTGTGCGCCTCATGATGAGATTTTACACCCTACTTTCGTATTGCTTTACTGCTGTGAATTATGTATAGTGCTTAGGCTGTACTGTATATGTTGTTCCACGTGTTCAGTTTTGGGAGTAGGTTCTGTGCACGACGATGGAAATATATACCTATATCCTTACATTGACACGAGGACTGCTGCTGTTTTGATTCGAATAAAATGTTGCAACCACTGGGTCTTGTATCAATTGAAGTATGACTACTTGTCGTGCATGCAAATTGAAGAAATGAATTTGTGCTTGTAAAACAAATTGCTGAAACACTGCCTGCTCAATGTAACTGCTTGTGTTTTATTACCAAACACATTGAACAGATGATTCACAGATTATGACACATTGTAGAAGATAGGCAACAGAAAGACAGAAAGTCATCACTGTGTTCTAACGTAGATTGGGTGATCGTTTATGAATAGTAGCATAATTGAAGGTTGCTGTTGTATAAATGAAGTTTAACGTAGTGTGCAGGTGGACGAGGGATTGCACATATGATAGTTTTTCCAGTTTTCTGCATATTTGCTACAGTCCTCGTGTTTCTGTGTTACGATTGTGAAATTCTGAATTGCAAACAAGCCAACCTCTCTGCTGCTGTGGTGAAGTAATTCAACAGAACCATATTTTCTCAAGAACAGCTGTTCCATTGAGGAAGAGGGTAATGCTTTTTTTTAATGGGTACTGCATCATCTGTCTGAGGGGAGGGCCAAGTACACATGGACGTTCACAAGAGAGAAGTGCAAGTGCATTAACTTTTTTGTTTTGTGGGAGACCTGTCACTGGTAAACTGGGGAGGTTGTCCTTGACCTTGGGGCGCGCGTTAGGCATTCGCTTTAACGCGGTGGCGTGATGCTTACCAATAAAAGCTAATTAGTAAGAAATGTAGGTAGTATCCGAGTATGAAAGCAAATAAATACTGAATATGCGTTATGGAGAATCACTCAATGCCGTGCTAAAGCGTGCATTGCGAATAAGGGCTAATTGCGGAAATAGATAAGCGTTCAGCTGCTCAGAAGGCGCTGCTCGCGGCTGTACGCGCGCATTCAACGCACTTTATATAGGCGCGTCACAATGTCCTTGTAACTCTCGAACTTTCTGCGTGTGTAATTTTCATATGCGAACGCAGGCGGTCCGCGCTAAAGGGTGCATTGCGAATAAGCGCTAATTGCGGAAACAGATTTTTGTTCAGCTGCTCAGAGCGCGCTGCTGTCCCTGCGTGCAGCTCGCGGCAGTACGCGCGCATTAAATGCACTTAATGTAGGCGCGTTACAATGTTCTTCTAAGTCGGGCATCTGCGTGTGTAACTTTCATATGAGAACGCAGGCGGTCTTCGAACCGCTCATAACACGCTGCCGCATCTGGACGCGCGCAGTTCGCGGCTGCAGAAATAACGAAAATTGCTTCACAGCATACGCTCATGGAATGCACATACGTTCGCTCATCTGAAGATACCTTCGTCACGCTGGTATTCACGAATTTAGCGCGAGTGAAGAGGGCACACGTTTTTAATTTTTCTAGCGGCACGACACGGTGAACCGGATAATTCGGAGCCGAGGGTGTTTACGTCGATCGGCTCGGCCTGCATGACGCCCCACAAGTTATGTATTGACCTTCCGCAAGAGCAAACACACGCCGATGGTACAAGAACAGAAGTTTGAAGTTGTGCCGACGGGTTACCAGCCGCTTTGTACATTGGTACATATATAAGCCCACGAAAAAAAACAAGCTTGCATGTGGTGGCGCTGTGGTGTAATGGTTATAGTGCTTGCCTGGAGTGCGTGTGGTCGCGAGTTCGATTCCTGTGTCGTGCGTACTTGTATGCAAATGTCATGATTGTGCATAAATACATTGATGTCCATTTTCTATTATGTTCTAGTGATAAATAGTAGCGGAAATTGGCCGGTAAACGTAATATACTGCCTAAAATATACTTTTTTTTTTATTTCGCGACCGCTCTAGGGCCTCGTATAAAAGGAGGCTTTAACAGCTCTCAAAAGAAGCAGAAAAACTCTCAATGCGCTCTGTTCAAGCCCCCAAAATGGCTTACATAAAAACACCAACTTTACCTCCAAAAGGAGGCTTTAAAAGCTCTCAAAAGAACCAGAAAAACTTCCAATGCGCTCCGTTCAAGCCCTCAAAATGAGTTCAATAAAAACACAAATTTACCTCCTTAGTTCCGTCTAATCACACCCTTAAAGGATGTAAATAAAACCTCCTTTTGAACCTCGTTTTGAAGGGGGTTTTGCGTAGTACCTTTTGGATGCACGTTATGCGTCGAGCCCGAAATTCCCTAAAATGCTCAAACCCGTTTGCAGTGTGTTGTCTGCTGTTCTTCTCTGACTAAGTTGTTGTGAAAAAGACATAAATATGCGACTAATAACAATGTAAGTTTATTTAAAAAAGTTCGAATACGTATGATCTAAAAATTAACTGACTGATACCTACATTTCGCTTACCTGTTTCTCTTTGCAATTCTGTTACCTTGAAGTTGCAAGCATTATGCGTCTAGCTGTCCGAAAAGAAATCTGTCTGGCAGAGAAAATGCGGGCTTAACCCGGAGTTGCTGCAGTTTGGGACCTCGACGGGTTTGGCGTTTTGATAAAATTGTGCAGAGATACGCAATCGAGATGTAGCGAGTCAGCTCAAGCAGAGTTGTACGACAGCCAAACTACTCAATATGCTGTGTAAGCAGCGGAGCCGGCAAGCCGGCGAGAACTTTCTTCATCACTGTCTTCTTTCTGCGCTGTTTGTTTCTTTCTTTATCTCTTTCTAAATTGCCCTCCCTCCTCCTTTCCTTCCTCTTGACCCTCACATCACTTCTCATCCTCCTCACTTCTCTTTCCCACCCCTTGCTGTGCTATACTGCACATGGTTTACCCTATGATTTACCCTTTCACCTCTTCATTTTCCTCCTCCTCACCGACGCTTCCCTTTCCCGCCCCTTGGTAAAGTACGCTATGTGTTTATATTCGCTTTTTTTTTATCTTTCTGTCTTCCTTTCTGGTTCTTTTTTCTACCCCTTTTTGTTTCTCTTTTTATCTCTTTCTCTATTCACTTTTTCTCTGTCTTTGTGACTTTTCCTCTTTCATCCCTTTCTTTCGCTCCATTTATCTCTTTCTTTATACTTCTATCTCTCTTTCTTTCTCTCGCTGTGTGCTTGTTCTCTCGCCCATCCGAGTTATTACATCGCACGCCGGACAGATCTGCGCAGTGGGAGAGCGCTCGCCGGGCTCACGTGCGCGGGGGCGAAGCAAAGACTGACGAGACGAAGAGAGCGCGCGCCGGCCGAGTCATTGCGTTGCACGAGCTAGGGCAGCTAAGGTAGCGGACGCGCTAAGGTAGAAGCCGTTCAGGATGATTATGATAGTTTCTTGTCGATGCGGCACGCAGTTTTCCCAAGCTTAAGGACAACCGCTTGCACCCGACTTTCAAGCAACGGCGAAGAGCGACAGCGACAAACGGGCGCCGCGGCGCTGTCGCGTCGCGACGGGAGCACCCACATGTTCGCGACAAAGTGTCACGGTTTCTCGATTGAAAACTATTGCCTGCACGCAGGTAAATTCCAAAAATTAATTACAAAGTAGATGAATGACAATATGCCAAATTTATTATTGTCTTGTGTGAGATAAGGAAGCCATAGAAGCGTTTGGTGACTCTCTCTGTTTTTTTGTAATCTTATGTTTGACCGCGACAGTAGTATCTGCTGTGATCTCGAGGGGGCGCCCGGAGCAAGTTGCAGCTAGGGTGCCTTGATGCGCGTTTTGTTGCGCGTTTTGTCCAGGGTGAGGACATCTGCGGCGTCTACTGCGGCGCGGCTGCCATATTTTAGCCCACGGCTTCTTACCGGCGTCTCGCCCCTCTACGGCAGCTGCGCTGAGAGGCACGAGACGCGGGGCAAAAAATGGCGTCGTGGCGGCATCAGCCCCTTCAAAGAATGGCAACACCCTAAGGGGGGCGCACACATCGAGGCACACTAGTTGCAGCCCACCTCAGCTGCAACAGCTTGCAAAGAGCTGTTGTCGACGCAAACAAAGAGATATGGCGAATTAGTCGAGAGAAGGGCTTCGAGGTAGTGGATATAAACAGGGAGGTGCACAGGTGGGGCGGTTTCCAAAGAGACAGAATTCACTTCGATAAGAGGCTTGGTCTTGAGGTGGGCTGGCGACTGGCAGGACGCGCAGTAGCTTTTTTGGGGGGCACGCGGGCCCTTCGGTGCCCACGGTAGCTTGTAATGAGGAAAACAAGCAGGGGGACTCTTTGACAGGCAGTATAGCGAAAAACCGGAGAAAAGGTAAAAGAAGGGAGAAGGCGCGTGTTGCAATTAGTTACATAAACATGCAGGGTGGCAGAAAAAAGGCAAAATGGTTAGAGATTGAGGAGCAGTTAAGCAAGGAACAGATAGGTGTTTATGCGGTTACAGAAACACACCTTAGAGACTTGGAAGAGCCACCACATATTGACAATTATATTTGGGAAGGATGTAACAGGATCACCTCAGAAAGGAGAGGTGGGGGTGTTGGAATGCTAATTCATAGCAGAACAAAATTGGATAGAGTGAAACAAGCGTGTTCAGAGCACGTGTGGGTTTCGGGCACAGTAGGTGGAAAGAAAATGTGGCTAGGTGTAGCTTACTTGTGGACAGGCAATAACTGCAGAGAAAAGAATCTGGAGATAGTGAAATGCATAAGCAATGATATTAAAGAATTTGGTCATGATGCCGAGATAATCCTTCTAGGGGACATGAACGCTCACATTCATGACCTTGACGGATATTCAGACACCAATGGCAAGTTATTGCTAGATCTCTGCGAGCAACGTAGTCTTGAGATAGTTAACGTGGGGCCTAAGTGTGAGGGGCAGATCACGTGGGAAGTCGGAAACCGGCAATCGAGCATTGATTATTGTCTCATGACAGAAGGAATATATGACAAACTTAGAGAGATGAGAATAGACGAGGAAGGCATTAACAGCTTGGGTAGTGATCATAAACGCATAATATTACAAATGGGATATAAAACTGAAAATAAGAACATAGAATCAAAGTTTGGCAGCTTGTATCTAAATGACAAACAAATAACAAATATAGCCGCAAGAGTCGGGGAAAAAGTAGACGAACTATCAGGCAAAGACTGGAAGTATAGTGAGCTGCTACATGTAATCACGAAAGAAATGGAAAAAGAGAAGAAAACTATTTGTTGGAAAGGAAAGAGAAAGCCAAAAAGTTGGTGGAACAAAGAAATCCGGGAGGCGATCCAGAAGCGACGTGAGGCATCACGGGAGCACAGACAAGCAAAAAGGGAGAAGCGGCCACAGGACGAAGTCAACCAAAGATGGGAAATATATTTAGAGCAAAAATCCATTGTGCAGAAATTAGTCGAGGCAAAAATTAAAGGTGAAAGTGAACGCTGGATGACAGAGATTCGCGAAAAGAAGAAGGCCGCGCCTAGGATATTTGGAGCCACCTAAAAGCGCTGGGTAGGAAGTCTGTCACAATGCAACAACATATGGTAGATGAAGGAGGAAATCAATTGGAAGGGTATGAAGCGCTAGGTTACATCCGAAAGATAACAGCTGATTCGTTTAAAAAGGTCGCCCCGGGGATTCCTCCAGTGAGTAAAAGTACGCAAAGGAGTGCAACCGACGAAGATGTAGTACTAGAGAATTTCAATTGGAAGAAGGCCGAAGGAAAAATTCCTAAGCGCACTACTCCGGGCTTAGATGGGGTTCCCGTCAGCCTCATTAACGAACTCGGACATAAAACTAAAGAAGCACTGCTGAAAGCCGTAGAAAAGTGCTTACAGGAGAGGGAAATACCAGACAGTTGGCGAAAAAGTAGAATGAACTTAATCTATAAAGGCAAGGAAGAAAAGGATAACATTCGCTCGTATAGACCGCTAACCATTACATCGGTGCTATACAGGTTGGCGATGCAGGCAGTAAAATTAAAAATAGAAGCGTGGGTAGAACAAAATGATATTTTGGGAGAACTTCAGAATGGATTTCGAATTGACAGGCGGTTAGACGATAATCTGTTTGTTCTTACCCAGTGTATAGAAATATCGAAAATTGAAAACAGGCCCTTATACGTAGCTTATCTAGATATTACCGGGGCGTATGACAACGTTAGTCAGGAAATTTTGTGGGATATTCTGAAAGAAGTGGGCATAGGTGACGACTGTATACAGCTTTTGAGGGAAATATACCGAGAAAATACAGTTTGTATAGAATGGGAAGGAATAAGTAACAAGGACAGCGTTGAAATTAGCAAGGGGCTGAGACAGGGATGTCCTTTGTCCCCGCTGTTATTCATGCTGTACATGGTGAGGATGGAAAAAGCGCTAGAAGGTAGCAAAATTGGATTTAATTTGTCACACAAGCAGGTCGGCACGATGGTTGAGCAGAAGCTTCCAGGTCTATTTTATGCTGATGATGTCTTATTTGCGGACAGTCAAGATGATATACAGCGACTGGCAGATATATGCGGAAGGCAATGTGAGGCTCTAGGACTAGGATTTAGTGCAACAAAATGTGGATTGATGGTATTCAATGATCACAAAGACCATGTGGTCTTTATACAGGGCCAAAAAATACCGAGGGTAAGCGAGTACAAGTACCTCGGAGTATGGGTAAATGAGGGGGATAGATATATGGAGGTACAAGAGAAAGCATCGGTAGCAAAGGGAAAGAAGAATGCTGCAATTATGAAGCACAGAGCTTTATGGGGATACAATAGGTACGAGGTGCTTCGAGGGCTGTGGAAGGGTGTGATTGTCCCGGGGCTTACATTTGGGAACTCAGTAGCGTGCATGAAGTCAGAGGTACAATCAGGAATGGATGTAAATCAAAGGACGGTGGGCCGCCTCGCGTTGGGCGCTCACGGGAAGACGACAAATGAGGCTGTAAAGGGTGATATGGGATGGACAGGCTTTGAAGGGAGGGAAGCTCAGAGCAAAATGAGATTCGAAGAGAGGCTGAGGAAAATGAAGAACAGTAGATGGGCAGAGAAGGTTTTCAGGTATTTGTATAGAAAAAGTGTTGACACGCAGTGGAGAAAAAGAACTAGGAGCCTCACCAGTAAATATACGGCTAGCAGTGCGGGCGATATGGCAACAAGGAACATTAAGCGGAACGTCAGAGAGGCGGAGAGGACTTATTGGATGGCAGCGATGGAAAAGAAGCCGGCTCTGAGTAACTACCGAAAGGGAAAAAACGAAATAAGGAGGGAAAGGTTTTATGATAATTCAAGGGGAAGCGCTTTACTGTTTGAAGCAAGGTCGGGCTGCCTTAGAACGCGTAGTTATAAAGCGAGATTCAGTAACGAAGAACAATGTACATGCTGCGGGGGAACTAAGGAAACGATGGAACATGTACTGATTGAATGTGGCGATATTCACCCAGGTATACGTGTGGGCACGAGTCTACATGAAGCCTTGGGTTTTAGGGACAACAATGGAAATCTGAACACGTCCGCGATAGAAATATGTAAGAGACGTTTAGAGTATTGGTGGCAGAAAAGTAGAGATAAAGAACAAAAATAAATAATGTGGGAAAAATAAGGTCATTCTGCCTTAAGAGGCAGAGAGATGGACAGTGAATTTATATTGTTTTGGTATAATAACATAGATTTAATCAATGTAGAAAAGGTATTAGGCCAACATAAAACAAGGAAGTTTTTTTTTCTTCGACCCTGGTGGCAGATATGTCACCGCCCCGTTTTAAAGGGGACGCTCATAGCATCCAGCAAGTTACCACCAATGCAGCAAGCTACCACTGAAACATCAAAACGAACCGCCAATCAAAATTAACGATAAAATACGGCCGCTCCCTCGCTCCCCGCGTGAGATGGGGCTGTGAGAGCCCCATATCTCACGCTGCCTCGCTCCCCGCGTGAGATATGGGGCTCCCATATCTTGTGCGTGTACAAGAAGGGTGACGCTCATACCGGACGGTCAGAATGAAAATCTGCATGAAAGGCGTGAGTGCGAAAACGGGCGCGTCTCGTGCCGGCCCTTTCTTGTGAAAGTACTTGCCGGAGAGCAAGGCAGCCCCCGCATCCTGGTATTTCCTGGGAGCGGCGTCGTAAGTCCCTGTATGGTTTGGCCAGTGCCGTGGCTATTTGGCGAGCACTTCGAGTGTTCGCGGCCGTGGAGTTACTGAGCAGGCCGATACCCTTGTCATGCTGGTAACAGCCGTTCTTCTTCATATTGCAATATACAATGGCATGTTCTACTATACTTTTACATACAGTTTACAGCGGTTTTGCGTGTTACCACTAGAGGACGTCACACGACATCATCCCAGTAAACACATTCATCTGGAACCGGATTGCGGCAGTGTTGCACGTTTGCAGAATGCAGAATCTTAAACAGCTTTCCTGGAACGCAGACGAAGCAGACAAAAAGCGCGCCTGTGTTTCTGTCCTTCGTCCTCTCTCCTTTACGTAGTTAAAAATTTTGTTGAACCTATGCATGTCGTCGCATGTTGTCGAGCATGTTGTCGAGGTGCTGTAAATACACCGTGCGAGCGTTGACCACACTAACGCAAAAAAAAGAGAGAAGTGTTTCGTCTTTATATGACCGTGCAATTTGAGCACCACTCTTCCAATCAAACACCATACTAGACGCCTTTAGGCGCTAGGAAGTCCGACAGTTTTTTTTTTCAATTACAAACCTGCAAATGACTGAGCAATAGGAATTTGCTTAATTAGATGAAACTAAGAGCGCTGCGTGTTAGCGAAAAGTAATAATTAAAGAACCGACGGAATATGAAGACGTGCATTGATGTTGTGGCTATAGGAGTCAAACAAGAGCTATAGGGAGCTTTAGATTCAACGATGTAGGAAAACTTCCTTTGAAGCGAGAGATTGAGGCAGCATGACTGCAAAGAAAACGTTGTAGCGCATCTCCACAAAGAGGCGCAAGTACAGCGTTCACTCGTCCAACACGAGATATCACTTCTAGGTGTAACTGTATCGTAAACCCGAAAGCTATCGCGTCTTCCAAAACGTTGGATGCAAATTTGGGATTCCTAACGGCATGCACACTTCCAGCGTCCTTACATCTCGAATGCATCAATGACACGCCCGGCGCGCACCAGAGAACCACCACTAAAGTTGTGGTGTCGGTTGCATGTGGTAGCTGCGATGCATATGGGTACTGTTGGTCGTTTTCTCAAATTTTCGAGTCAAAATTGGCAAAGGACAAGAGAAATGATTTCAACCGTGTCTTTCGTGCACTAATGTTATTTCAAGAAGTACAAAAACATTATTTTGCATTGTCTAAGCTCCCATGTGCAGTCGGGCCCCGTTCTGAGTAGTGATTCCTTCTTCGCGAACGTGGCGGCTGCAGTCTCACTTGTGCGCTATCTTTCCCGGGTGGGCTTTTATGACAAAGGAACGAAGTAGGTGGTGTCGAACTCGCTTTGAAGAGTGCGTAAGGTGTGTGGTAATAGTGCAAGCATGAACTCTCTAAATAACAGGACGGCTACTTTTACTGATGTCGACGAGCGCGCCCTGTACAAGTGCATTGCGGAACACACACGGCGAGGTGCTGTCTCCAAAGCAGCTGTCTCACCATGGTAGGGGCCGCAAACGGGACGGGCTGCAGGGCGACCGCCACCTCAGTGTGTTGCACAGAGTCATGCACGCTTTCTACAAGACGAAAGAGACTCCGACCATGCGCAAGCTCGCCGACCACCTCAGTGAAGATAACTCGCTGCCATCCATGACCAAAATTAATAGCTGGCTGCTGAAGCTCGGCTTCCGGTTTACTAACCACTCCCTCAATATGCTCCTGACTGAAGGCACAAACATCGCTCGGTGGCTACACATGTGCGTCGAACAAGAGAGTTGCGACGCCAGGGATGACCTGTCTTTCACACCGACGAAACCTGGCTCATCGGCGGGCACACGGTGAGTCGAGGCTGGGTCGACGAGAACATGAAGACCACCGAACAAATGAAGAAAGCCAACCTGTCGACTGGACGCCAAACCCCAGCGGTAGCAGCTATCGGCTTATCAATAATCAGTGTGGCGATAAGGACTGGCTTGTGACAGGCGCCAATGAAGTGTCCTGAGCAAGAAGAGGAACCACAGGCTATCCTGACAAAATGAACTGGGCACATTGCGAGAAATGGTTTGAGGAAACCTGCGCCCACGCTTGCCTTCAAACATGATGAATATGACGGAAAATGCACGTACCATTCAGTGAAACTGCGAAAGGTACCCCACATGATTACGGCGCCTGTCACAAGCCAGTCCTCATCGCCACACTGATTATTGATAAGCCGATAGCTCCTACCGCTGGGGTTTGGGGTCCAGTCGACAGGTTGGCTTTCTTCATTTGTTCGGTGGTCTTCATGTTCTCGTCGACCCAGCCTCGACTCACCGTGTGCCCGCCGATGAGCCAGGTTTCGTCGGTGTGAAAGACAGGTCGTCACTGGCGTCGCAACTCTCTTGTTCGACGCACATGTGTAGCCACCGAGCGATGTTTGTGCCTTCAGTCAGGAGCACATTGAGGGAGTGGTTAGTAAACCGGAAGCCGAGCTTCAGCAGCCAGCTATTAATTTTGGTCACGGATGGCAGCGAGTTATCTTCACTGAGGTGGTCGGCGAGCTTGCGCATGGTCGGAGTTTCTTTCCTCTTGTAGAAAGCGTGCATGACTCTGTGCAACACACTGAGGTGGCGGTCGCCCTGCAGCCCGACCCGTTTGCGGCCCCTACCATGGTGAGACAGCTGCTTTGGAGACAGCACCTCACCGTGTGTGTTCCGCAATGCACTTGTACAGGGCGCGCTCGTCGACATCAGTAAATGGAGCCGTCCTGTTATTTAGAGAGTTCATGCTTGCACTATTACCGAAAATCCAGTACAAGCGATGAAACGGTTGCGTCGGAGTGTCAGACAAAAACAAGCTTCTTCCAAACTTTACACAGAGTGCTGTCGCGGAACCCGGATAATGCACTTTGCCGTCGGCGACTACGTCCGCGTGAAAAAATTCGTCAGTTCACGGGAAAAAAGCTTCGCACTTTCCGGAACTGAAGAAGATTTTTGAGCAACGAGGGCCAGCCCCATTTCTAATGGAAAACGGTCGAGTGTGGAAGCTCAATTTTCTCGGCACGAAAGGGATCTCTCACAGCTTTCGACTCACAAGCTCGTCCCACATTTCCGCTGAAGCAGTTAAGTGTGTGTGCTCATGCAAGCACTGCACGCAAGTTTTTGCAGCTTGAGATATATCCGGTTCACCATAGATTTTTTTTATTGCGATAGCAATTATATGGACACTCTCGGCGGATTTTTGCCGTCGCCATCGCCGTCATTCCCCGGATATGTATATGTATGTATATATAAATAAAATCAATAAATAAAAATACTTCAGAAGAAAAAAATCCCAAAGCGCTCGACCGCGGTATCGAACCTGCGACCCTTCACTCCGCAGCTTGCTGCCTTAGACAATTACGTCATGCCTCATTTTTCCCAGGGTACTTATTACATCGAGTATTAGAATGCACAATAAAGAGCGCAAATAAAGCAAACAAAAGTAGAATCACATAGCGACAATAAGCGCTCAAGCGTTACTATATAAGGACACACTCGATGGCTAACACAATGTGCAGTAGAACAGTGAGAGTTTTTCACATCGTGTTATACAGGAAAGGTGGTGAGGCCGAGCACCTCACCAAGAGGGGGTGCCAGTCCGGTCTAAAGTCCAGGTCGTCATAAATGTCCTTTAGCTGAATAGTCATGCGAATGAAGTGCATGCTTGAAGAAATGGTGGGTTCTGCGTTACGGTCCTGCATACGTGTCTTCCATAAGCTATGCATACCCATGAGGAAAAACATATCATATGGCACTTCATCAAGCGATGTTGGTATAAGATAACGAATGGTGTGAGAATTAATGATAAAGCTTTTCTTCAGTGTTCGCTGAATGACATCCCAGAAGAGAATAGCGTCTTTGCAGCCAACAAAGCAATGTTCTATTGTTTCCGGCACATGACACAGACGGCAGTTCACAGAAGAAACAAAAATTCCTTTTCTTTTTAACCATGTGTTTACCGGCAGTGTTTAAGAGTGGAGTTTAAAGAAGAATGTTCTTGAATTAGGAGGAATATACATTTTGCGCACTCGTTTCAACACATCGTGGCCTGAAAGATCGGAGTACAATGAATGATACAACGGAGGCGGGAAGAGCATAGTTAGTAAATCCTTATATAGTACCTTGCGCGAGACTGTGTACAGGTATTCCATGGAAAAGCGAGCTTTAAGGAACCGAACTGCGACGTAAACTTCCTGCATTAATCCCCACAAATACGGGCGTTCGGAGAAGTTTGATGAAACAATTAAGTCTGGAAAGCAATCAACAAGTGTAACCTGCAAGAATGAACGTATTACGGGATGGGAATTATCTCAAAAAAAGAACCGTGAAACTGTTTGCCATAGATAAAGATGTACTAATCACAACCCGCCCTCACTAACTGGCCTGAAAATGTTGTCACGCCGCATGGGCTCAAAAGTCGAAGACCATATGAAAGTAGCAAAAATCCGATGAAAGCGTTGTACATAAAATCTTGCGCAATGGATAAGTTGCAATACGTAGTAAAGCTTTCTTGCTAGGAAAGTATTACAAGCTTCAGCTCTCACAAATATTGAGAGTCGAGGGGGAACAAATGTCCGGGCCTGTCGTTCAAGCTTAGGAACGCGCTCCTTCCAGTAATGCACACTGACGCAGGTAAAGTATAACCATCTCAGCGCACGCTCGCGCGGAAGAGAAGTCTTCTTCCCCTTCTTCTTCGAGCGCCTTGATGATGACAGTAACGCAGGCAAAACCACATATATCATAGCCAACTGTAGCATGCGGCGCTCGCTCCACTCCGGCGTGTGCTCTAGTTTGATAGAAGTAAAGAAGAAGTAAGAAGGACAAAGACGTGCATTTGGGCTGTAAGTTTAGCCTCAGCGACATTCAGCAGTTAGAGCCAAATGACGTTGTATCTTAGAGACCACAATCGACGCTCGTACGTTGGTTGATGGGTTCCTAGAGGAATGGCTCAACCCACCACGGGGGATCGGCCATGAATCGTGCGGCAGTAGGATTTGTGAAGGAAACAAAAAGGATAATTCTAAAAAGATAATTTGTAGGTAAGCGGGAACGCGAGCCGTGGCTTCACGTGCCACTGCCAAGCGCCGTCTTTATTTCTTCTCTTGAGGTCGCGCGCTGCGCGGCGTTGTTTGCCGCCCAAACGAAGGCGCTGCAGGGTCTTGGTACAAAAAGTTGGGGGACGCTTAAGCTTCGCCTTTAAGAGTTGAACGCGATAGCAATATCCTGCCCCTAGTGCGTACTTCGAACACTACGAGTGTTTAACAGAATACGCGCAATAAGGTGTGTGCCTTATGTAATGGGTAGCATGCTTTAAACCAGGAGCAATTATGCGCGAGAACCTTTTTCGAAGCTGCGATGCACCCACTACGTGGTCTTAAGGGAATACGCGCAGTAATGTGTGTGCTTTTTGTAATGGGTGGCTGTCTTTAAACCACCAAGTCGTTATGATATTGACGTGGTGTGACGCCCGATGGCAATGTACGCTTGTACCACGCAATATTACTGCCATATTACATCTCGTACTGTGACACCGGTATACAGGCCGCGTATTTTTGGGAAGCATCACAGTTACTTTCAGTGCAGCTCGAAGCAGAGGCGTGGCTGTGTGGTAGAACACCTGCTTGCCACGCAGGCGGCGTGGGTTCTATTCTCACTCGGACCCAACATTTTTATTATTTATTTTATTTGCAGCTTTTTCGATTTTTCGGTCACGGACAAGATGATGATTTTTCGCTCACAACCAACGGTGCCGACGCCGACGGCGGAATTTCTGCGATACGAGCTCCTTAACGCTATCGCGTTAACATAAGCGCAAGAGTCAGAAAGTGGCTTGCGCTCTGCGCATGCTTCCTGGCCACTCGAAAATTTCTTAGGTCCCCAATTCTAAAACTGTCTAGTGTTTCGCCAGAGTCGGGATGTGCGCCTTCGTCTTAACTCCTGTGTTGCAGGACTAACTTTTAACGCGATAGCGTTAAAGAGTTCGTATCGCAGAAATTCCGCCGTCTGCGTCGGCACCGTTGGTTGTGAGCGAAAAATCATCATCTTGTCCGTGACCGAAAAATCGAAAAAGCTGCAAATAAAATAAATAATAAAAATGTTGGGACCGAGTGAGAATCGAACCCAGGCCGCCTGCGTGGCAAGCAGGTGTCCTACCACACAGCCACGCCTCTGCTTGGAGCTGCACTGAAAGTAACTGTGATGCTTCCCAAAAATACGCGGCCTGTATACCGGTGTCACAGTACGAGATGTAATATGGCAGTAATATTGCGTGGTACAAGCGTACATTGCCATCGGGCGTCACACCACGTCAATATCATAACGACTTGGTGGTTTAAAGACAGCCACCCATTACAAAAAGCACACACATTACTGCGCGTATTCCCTTAAGACCACGTAGTGGGTGCATCGCAGCTTCGAAAAAGGTTCTCGCGCATAATTGCTCCTGGTTTAAAGCATGCTACCCATTACATAAGGCACACACCTTATTGCGCGTATTCTGTTAAACACTCGTAGTGTTCGAAGTACGCACTAGGGGCAGGATATTGCTATCGCGTTCAACTCTTAAAGGCGAAGCTTAAGCGTCCCCCAATTTTTTTTTTCCTTCGGCGTGGTCATCGTAGCACCCCTGACTTTGTCCGCCCACGTGCCGTCGCCTCCGTTGTTCGTGCCATCGCCTCCGTTGTTCTTTCTCGCGAAACGCACCTGTGACCCTGAGTGACTCCTGCAAGTGCTCGATGTCCTCGCAGGTGTGCGGCTCCGCGATCGAGAGCGGGAGCGGCTGCGTGTCGACGTCTTTGACGTAGACCGGCCTCGTTCCGTCTGTCTTGTCTTCTTCGACCAACTGTGCCTGATCTTGTTGCTCCAATCGCGCTCGTAGTCGTCGTGCGCGCACTACGTATGGGGTGAGATAACGTTTCGTACACACCTTGTCCGCCGTTGCATGCAAACCTCCGCACAGCTTGCACTGCGGATTGCACACGTGGGATGAGGTTGGGTTACAAATTCCGCAGCCCCGGAATTGGGTGTAGCCCGGGTCGGGGCAAACGTCCGCACTATGGCCGAGTTTGCCGCATACGTAGCGTATCTCCACTTGCCTGCGATATAAGTAGCAGGGTACCAGAGTGGGTCCGTATCTGACGAAGTTCGGGACGCGAAGTCCATCAAACACAACGATCACTGAGCCTGAGTTCTTGATTCAATTCGCCGCCAGTGCCGTGGTGTTGCGGCCGTTCACGATGTTACTTTCAATCGTCCGATGATCGTCAGCAGCGTCGATGTGTCTAATTACCCCTTTGCAGGTGTCACTTGGGGCAGCTTCGTAAGCGCTTACTTCGTACTGTTTGCCGGCAATTTGGATAACCCGACGTCCGCGTACTTGTCCGCATTTTCTCTAAACGGCGTTCTCGCCACCATGATATTCTTCATGATGTTGGGACAAATAATGTCCTCCGTGGTCTGATCTGGACGATGATTTGCTGCTGTCACAAGGGCTTTGCTCACTAAGATAGGTCTGACCTTTTGTAAGTTCAAGCCGCCCTTTGGGCGACACACTATCTTTATGTTGTCTTGGGGTAGGGGTGGCATGCGTGAGGCTCTGATCACCCGATTCATAATGTTAGGAGGCGTCCGAGAGGAGCTCACCTCCCCGCCGCTTGGATGGTTTTCTTGCTGTGAAGGTTGCACAGTTGTTTCGGCGCGTTCCTTCTTCTTCGTTTTCCGCTGGTCACCACTTTCCAACCCGTCTTGTCCGCTGCGAAACCCGCGTCTTCATATGCTGCGTCCTCTAGTTCATTAGATGTGGCTGAAGTACCCGGCGTTGCTTGTAGATCCTCCGCAGAGCTTTCCATTTCTTCGGTGGTAGAAGCCATTCTCGCTTCGCGTCTGCGCGAAGGGCGGGTTGGCGCCTCGCCGAGCTATAGGCCCACTGAAGGTAAGGCCTAGCTTGCCGCCAACGTGACGCAAACCCAAAAGTCCGGATAAAATGCGTAAATGTCCACCCACCGAGATACATTTGGTGTCCTGACGATGTTCGCAACTTCAGACGCTTGCTCGCACACTTTTTAGAGCGATCAAAGAGGAATAACTAACCAAAATAATTTGAAATGCGGTAGACAGTTAGCGACGCCGTTGGTCGTATCGGCGTTCCCCCTCAGTGCCAAGGGCAATAATCTGCAAAAACGGTATTCCAATTGCAATTTAATATTAACCGACGCAACAACGATAACAGCACACTTGTTGCACAGAGTCGTAACAATTTTAACGCGCGAGGGGTGTTTTAACTGTAGCACAATCGTGCGCGTACACTACGCTAGAATATTCTGGCATAACGTCGCAAAGGTTGCAGTCATTTCAGCGGTCCCCACGATGTAGCACGAGTTCACCTCCTCGCGTTATCAAACTGTTGCGGCGCCGAAAACTACACACATAGCTGATTGTCAAGGAAAAACGCCTTCTTGCAGGAGGCCATCTTGTCCAGCAACCAACGGACAAAAGTGCGCAACTGAGGCGTCCGAAACATTGCCGTTGATGCGATGGCAATTGAGCGAAATCAGAGCTAATCATCCCACGTGTGGCCACCGCCTTAACAAAATTTTAATTTGCAACATTCAAGCAAGACGTGACGAAAGTGAGGAGCCCAGCCGATCTTGTGGGTTGCGCTGCCGACTGCACAGCGCGCGCTCCCACGGCAAACGAAATATATAATAAGAGTGGAGAGAGCGGTTAACTTGGAGCATGGCAAATCGGTGGAAGCAAGAATAGGTGTTGCATCGTCGGTGTAGCGTGTTGTCGAGAGATGACGCTAGTTTGTAATTGCTTAACGGAATCGCAAACTTCAGTTAAATGCAAGGGATACTAAGGGGGTTTGGGAGAGGGTTCAACCGCCTTTCTCCTCACTGGTCATCAAGGGAGCCGAGCGGGCGCTCCACCATACCAGCGCACGAGGTGGACAGCGCAACCTGCCGGAACAAAGATAAACGCAATTGTGGCAGGGAGCGCAGGGAAGACGATGACAAGGAGAAATGCCCAAACAAGTATTCAAGGCGTCTGCACACTGCAGCTGCTGTCACGCATGCAGATGGCGCTCATTCACAACTGCGAGTGGAGCAGAAAAGTTGTTGCTAAAAGAGTAGGGGCAAGAGAACTCGCAGCGAGAAGAGGTTATTCGTAGGCGGACGAAGGTGATGCCTTCAAAGAAAACTTGCGTACAAATCAAGATTCGTAGAAGGATGAACAATTTGGGAAAGAGTTTGCCTGAAATAGATAAAAAAAGGTTTACTCTCTTTTTTTCCGGCAAATAGTTTTTGAGGGAAATGGCAGACACTGCAACACGACCTGCAATTATAGAAATAGGACGCACAAGATCTTGCGACCTTATTATTGTAAGCATTCTAGGAACTTGAGCAGTGTGCTTGATTGGGCTGGTTGCAGCATCGTAGATGAAGAATAAAACAGCGCTTAAGACATCTCGCTCCGGATTAAGCGCTGTTTTATTCTTCACCGTTTCTAGGAACTGCATACAGTCTGTGCTGGGCAGTATCTAAGGTACATGTATCTTAGATACTATCTTAGATACACTTTGAGTATCTTGTATCTGTATCGCGATACGACTCGCAAGACGTGTATCAGTATCTGTATTTTCGATACATGAAAGAATGTATCGTGTGTCTTAAGATATAAGATACCGCGATCGCAACACCACCGTGCCAACCAATAAATGTTGCCTGAACTCCGCCTCTCAGCTGATAGTGCGGTCATCAAGACGTTAGAATAAGATTAGAAAACCAGCGCAAAACCACAGGACACACAGGAAGGGGACGCACACAGCGCTGTGTGCGTCCCCTTCCTGTGTGTCCTGTGGTTTTGCGCTGGTTTTCTAATCATGTTCAACCAACAAGTCCAGCTCTCCGCACGTTAGAATAAAATTAAAGGCAGTCGCATTCTTTATCTTTCGGCGAGAGTCCTCGAGCCAGAGCTCGCGATGAGGTCTGCGCGTCGTTATTGATGAAACACAGTAACGTGTTGATCACGCCATCTCGACAAAAACAACCACGCGAACATCTACGCCCAGCTGACCATGTGTTTTCTCGATAACTTTTCCTTTTCATTTGTGTCACACTGGTCACTACATTTGCCTTCAGCCATGTGCCGCGTTCTCCAATGCGTGCGGCGTCTATCGTGCTAATTTTGATGCTGCTATGGTATCGTTATCAAAGTCTCTGTTTTGTGCTGCTTCGTTACGATGTCTGAAGAATGCAAGAATGGGGTTTCGTTACGTCTCTTGCTTTCACATATCAGCGATTTGAAGAAAATCATGGATTTAAGTTTGATTTGCACGAAATGACACTGGCTTATATGCGAATACCATTCTCAGCATCATAGCGACATGGTACCGATGCTAGATCTAATAGAACAAGCATTTATTAGATGCGAAGTATCTTATTCGGAGCTCAATCCGGTGGTGGTGGTGGTGGTGGTGGTGGTGGTGTGCGGCGTGACCACACTTACTGCGCATGCGCATACCCTCTCCACACACCTCCTCTCCACTCACCCTCTACCCTGCCCCTCTCCACTTTCCCTCTTCCCTACCCCTCTCCACTTTCCCTCTCCCCTCCCTTCCCTCTCCACCTTCCCTCTCCCCTCCTCCTCTCCCATACCCCTCTCCCCTCCGCCTTTCCACTCTTCCTCTGAAACGTGGGCTAGACATGCCGAAATTCTCTCCTGCGGAACGCCGCGATGAGCTCTAGCGCATGCGCGTCCCCTCATCTTCTCCCTCCTCTCCTACGCTGCCCCCCTCTCGCGCGCCTGTCGACCGCGTTCCCTGCTCGCCCTGTGAGAATTAACGGCCAGGCTAGATGGAAGATACGACGCGCGTAGCGTCCCTCTTCGCGTTGCACGACGCGAGGTCGGTAGCATGCCCAACGAACGCCAACGGAACGCGATCATGCAAGTGCTCCGACTTCGCGTCGCCTAATGGTCCCCTTTAGCAGGAGATGTTTTTAATAGCGGATATCTTGGCGTGCCGTATCTTTTTCTTCCTACTAACTTTATTCAAGGTGTTTTTACAATCATAATTTCATTGTTAGCAAAACAAGTGCTTTCTTAGCTCTCCTTGTTTTGCTTCCTATAAATTTCCAAGGTATCTGTATTGTTTTTTCTATCGGTTTATTGCAATATGTATATTATAACGAGTTGTTAAAATAGCCTCTCTGCTTCAGTTTTATTTTTAAGTGTCTTCGTCATTTCGACTATTGTTTGTATATTTACATTCTACTTTAGTTTCCTGTTATGTCAAGGCGGTGTTGAGGACAAGTATGTAATCTCTGCGTGCCTAGAAAAAATTGGGGGACCCTTAAGCTTCACCTTTAAGAGTTGAACGCGGTAGCGAAATCCGGCCCCTAGTGCGCACTTCAACCACTAAGTGCATACTTAATAATGTGTATTGTTACACACACGCGCACACAGACACACACGCGCGCGCGCACGTGCGAATGGTACAGGTTTTTTATCTAAAGCAAGAATCGCATGGCCTCCATGATATACGCCGCGCGCTCGCCATCTCGGAGGCCATGAAGAGTCTTACAATGCCTCACAGATGGCAGCACATTATCTAGAGTTTGCTGCTTGCTTACTATGGGGGTGCCCCAACAACCCGCCCCCCGAGGAGCTCCTGCAGCCATCTCCCTCACCAGAAGCCTGGGAGAGGTCCTTAAGGAGCACAAACTGGCACATACAGACCAGGCTGGCGGACTGGTCTGCTAGTGTTGCGGCCCCCTGGGTCCCAGTCTAGCCCCCCGTTCAGTCTGGTTCCCCCATTCCCACTCCCATTTATCAGCAATAAAGTTTATTCCTCCTCCTTGCTTGATCAACGCCTGCGCAAGCCGGCGTTGGCTTGTTATGTTTTCCACCAGATGGACATGATTGTCAATTTTTGTTTGAAAGTTCGCGTGTGTTTTAGCGGCGATGGCTGCACTATCCCGGCCTTTTTCGACGTAGTTTGATGGCCTCCCAATACGCCTACATATCGCCGAATGGGCTCGTTTTCGTCGTGACACCTGCCGAACAAAATGCGTTAGGAGGCTCCTTCCACTACATGGCATTTTTGTAGTGTTTTTCCGCATCAGCTGCAAGTAACAATCGTGGCTTTGTGGTAAGACACCTGCTTGCCACGCGAACAGCCCGGGTTCGATCCTGATTGGGACCGAAATTTTATTCTTTATTTAATTTGCTTCTTTCTCGATTTTTGGTCACGGACGATTTTTCGCACACAACCAACGGTGCCGACGCCGACGGCGGAATTTCCTGCGACACGAGCTCTCTAACGCTATCGCGTTAATATACAGTAACAAAAGGTCTGCTTGCTGTGCACTAAAATAGCGAATTGGAGTTTGCATTTCAATAATAGAAACTATTAGATGCCAGCTTAAATATGTTAGGAGGGGATTCGAGATACGGGGTTAAACCAAATGCTCCGTTTTTCTCATGAGCATTCCGACTAGTCGTTCAGGCTATTTGCCATAGGCACTGTATTTTTTTTTGTCTTACCCTAACAGGTAAGTTGACGCTCAACCCTAGACGCTGTCCGCCCATGTTAGAATGCCTCGCTTATTCTTGTTGGCGTTGCCGGAACGGGAGCCGGAACGGGATCTGGAGTAGCCACGCCATGCAGATCCGGTGGCGGCCCGCGTGGGAACGGCCCGGAGGACGGCTACGGGACCTCAATGCACGCCCGGAGCAGCTATCGGAAAGGCCTCTGGATCGGGACCGGGATCAGTTGCGAACAGATCGACCAACTCTCGGAAGCTGCGATAGTTGGTAAGCGGCGGCGGCTGTGTTGGACTTGGATGTTTGTAGCACGATTGTCGGCGTCGTCTCGCATCGTGCATGCACGCCCCCATCGTCTTCATCGCCACGAACTAGGCAATGCGGTAGCGTTCTTTACATGCCTTGTTGGCAGTGAGGTGCGCTCCTCCGCACAGCTTACATTTTGAAGTACGCTGGTACTACCGATTAGGGTGTGATGCACAGCAGCTCAGTGGATATCGTCTCCGGGGTTGGGGCAAATGTCCGCGCGGTGGCCGAGCCGGCCGCAGGCGAGCAGATGTCTGCCTGCGGTAAAGTGTGCATTGTAGCAGCATCGACCCGTTTCGCACGAAATTGCGCACGCGATCTCCATCGAAGGGCAGGATACTGCGGTGGCACTGCCGATGCGTTTGGCGGCCAGCGCTAGGGCTTTCTCTCGTTGACGATCTTTCCATCGGATGTGCGCCGATCAGCTTGCATGGCAATCCACCGAATGACGCCTTTACACGTAGAGTGCACTGCCGCTTCGTAGGCTCAAAACTTCATAGGTCTTGTCAGCGACGCAGATTTGTTTTTGCCGTACATAGTGGTTAGCGTTTTGTCTTTCACTCTGCTCGCCACTAAAATGTTATGTTTGTTGTTGGGGCAAAGCGTGTCCCCGTGTAGTTCCACAGAGGTGATACCTGGCGAGGTTTGCAATCGCGTCGGCGACAGCCTTGAGGCCTACCTTAGCGATATTATGTCCCCCTTTGGGCCTGATGATGATTCGCATACATCTCTTTTCTTCTACCTCTCTTTTCGCCCCTTTATCCTTTTCCGCTGTGCAGGCTAGCAAGTCGCCGGGTAGCATATTTTATGTTTCAGTGTTGCAAAGTTCAGTTTCAGTATATTCAGTTTTTTTTCTATTAGTTTGCACTTTGCACTTATAAGGTCTAAGAGAGTTAGGGCCTCTGCTGCAGCGTTCGTGGAGGTTTGGTGATTTGTGAAGCCTCGAGCCGTTTGTTTGGTAAAGAGCCTAGTCATCAGCAGACTAACATACTCGCTACCCTACCATAACAGGACTAGAGATGGGAAAAGGAAAGCGGACCAAATAATAATAAGTAATGGGTTTGCCCAATTTCTGTTGCACATATGTTTCTTGTAGCGTTAGCTACACTGGCCGAGCCGGAGCGTTTTTGCGTGCGCGTACAAGAGCCGTGCTGCGCATGCGCGAGGAGAAGTGATGTCACACAGCTGGCGCACCAGAACCGCCACCTCCGCGCACTCCGCCGCCGCCGCGCGCGAATCGCCGGTCTGAGCAATCCAGAGGAGCGACGTCATAGCGTCGGCAGATGGCGCGCGCGCAGCTGTGCGCCTTCGCTGGGCAGTCGCCGTCTGACACTGCGCTGGAGCCGCTTGATAGCGCCTCTGGCTGGCGTTTGCCAGTGTGGTATTGCCATGGAGAAGGAGAGCGCAAATGCTGCTCACCGGCGCAGAATAGCGGAGAAGTTGAATTCATCGGATCCCGAAGTAGTTGCCTGGCAATTAGCGGTTCGAGCGTAGGAAAAACGAAAGGCACAAGGCTAACGTGCTGCGGAGACACTGGAGCAAAGGGAGGAACGTCTAGCAAAGCGGCATCGCCAGGAGGCTGAGCGACGTGCCCGACCATCTCTGCAGCAGCAACAACAAGACGCTGTCGATGAGGTCAAGGCTCGCCGATCGACTCACTATACGGTGAAACTTAGCGAAAGTGCCAGTGCGACTCGCACCTTCTAGACGGATTTCCTAAACAATCCGTTTGGATATGAGTGCGACATGTGTGAAAGACTGTGGCACATGAAAGACTTGACGCCGCTAAGTAGTGCCATGCATGAAACGTTGAGTTTAGCGGCGGCGCCTGAGTGGGGTGAAGCCGTGGCGCGAGTTATAGAATAATCAGCTGAAACTTCGCTCACGCTTCGTATATCCTGGCATAGCCGAGCTAAGCCACTACAATTTTACTTTTGTCTGTCTGTTTGTTTGTTTATTTGTTTGTTTGTTTGTATCATTAAGACTATAACACATATACGCTCTGCTCACGGACACTTCTTCATTTTTAGTGGAGCAGTGGTGGGTAGTGCTGCTTGTCCAATTTCTGTGACATATACCTGCGCTAGTTGTTGTTGTTGACACGTCTTTATTCACATTTGTGCCCTTGGATGGCTGCGGTGAATGTAGGGACAGAGGCGGGATAAAAAAAAAAGCAATGGAGTGGCTGTGTGGTAGTACTGCCTGCGCTGGGGACAACCTGCCTGTGGACATTCGCTTTGTTTCGGCATACACAATTTCGCTGTGAAAAAAAGAGTTTGAGAAGCTCTTGCCGAAATTGGCTGCCTTCGTATTACCTTCATTCACGCTATACTGTTCCAGGCAGTTGCTCGCAACGAGCGAGTACCCAATTTCCGAGAACATGGTTATCATTATCTATAACGGGGCAAGGAAACGAGCGCACGAGCGCTCACCTAGAAGAAAACGAGAAAGACGACCGTTACCCCGAACCGGCAATGCAACAGCGGCATACACGATGCCATATTCAGTTATGTATTAAATAAACAAAGAGACTGCCATGTTAATATTATAAGTAGATATATATCATTTCATTCCCTTAATTAAATTTCTGTATTTATTTATTCATTTCATTCTAATATATAACACTCATTTAACTAACATTTATTAACAAGAATACCACTAACATTTTTTGCTTTACTATAAATGATCTTTTTCGCATATTCCTTTTATTTTGTTTTATTCACAAATTCTACTGCCGCACGCTTCGTGGCCAATCCCCCGTAGTGGGTTGAGCTATTCCGCTATACCAACCAACCAACCAAGCAACCGCCCTGGGGTGCTATGAAGGATGGCCCGAGTTTGGCGAAACTCGGGATCTTTCCGAGCTCTGGCGACACGCCCTTTTGAACGAGCTAATAGTACGAGAAGGTGAAATCCATCCCTCAGCGCGCACTCCGTTCCATTGGTTACGATAGAACGCGGCGTCACGTCAAGGGCGGTCGAGAAGGTTGGGTGGTTTCGCCAAAACTAGAGGCACCTTCTTTCATTTGTTTGTCGTTCCACTGAGTGCAGAAGTGCACCCATGCAAGAAAAGTGGCAGAAAGCTCTACTAACTATATTTTTTGATGTGTGCGCGGGACGTTTGAATTCATTTTCAAGCGTTTAATGTCTGCACTAAGTATCCTTTAGAATAATCAGCACCGTGGCCTCTGAGATTAGTTCCGACCGAGCGCCTTACAACACTGTGGCTAGAGCTTATCGCCGAGGCCACGTGTATAATCACCATGGTCGGCCAGTACATTCTAGCGCCTTGCTCGGCCGGCGCGCGCCCTCGTCGTTCTCTTCTTCATCGTCTGCTCGCTGCCAGAGCACGTGCGCCCGGCTGATTAGCTAATTGGCTGGGCGGTATACCTAGCTAAGTCAGGACGTGCTATGACGAAGCTGATTAGGCCAAATCATACTAAGGCCGAGCTAACTAAGCCACGTCTTACTAAGACCATGCTAATGAAAGTGCGTAAAGCTAAGAACAAGGTAATTAAGAACATGCCAATTGAAACGACGCTAATTAAGAGCGTGTAAACAAAACCAAGATAATCAAGATCTTACCGAGATCGTGTTAATTAGGATCGTGCTAATTAGGATTATGCTAATTACCTATGTACTATTCAGGACCTTGCGAATTAAACCTGAGTAAATTAATGCTATGGTAATTAAGACATTATCAATGAATGTTAATTAACACGACGCTAATTAGGATCGTGCTCATTAGGATTGTGCTAATTACCTCTGTACTATTCAGGACCTTGCGAATTAGGCCTGAGCAGGGCTGGGCAGTATCGCGATACAAGAATATCGCGCTAGTATTTCAGAGATACATTTGAGTATCTGTATTTCTGCATCGAGATACATTTGAAAAATGTATTTGTATCTCAGTAGTGAAATACATTTACAATGTATCGTTTGTATCGTGATACAACGCAGGTCACGGGTATCCCGTTACATTTTTTTTTTGTCGGGAATGAGTTGAGGCGTGTTTCCAAGGGGGCAATGACGTCTTTTTTTTTATTGTGCCAAGACAAGCAAAGGCGCGCTGCCGGTCGCTGACAGAAAGGGCGCCGATGGTTTCCCCTCATGCGCAGAATGGCCCATGTGGTAAAGTGCGCGACGCCACAGACGGCAGAATCGCGGAGGCAGTGTTGTCGGCCTCTGCCGACGAAAGTCGCTGTCTTTCATGGCCAGTGCAGCACGCTTAATTTTTTTCGAGTGGCAAGCCATTACTTCGTGACCCTCCCGCGCAGATACCGCCTTGCAACCGAGGGTTTGCAATGCTTCGTGTGCGTTCAGTTCTCAAAGCGGCGGCACTTCGAAAAGCAGTTCGAACTTTGCAAGTCGAATTTCTTGCCTAAAGCCTAAAGTCGCGGCGGAAGTGACTAGAAGATGGCTATCTTTGTCGCGCTTTCAGCCACCTCTCCAGCGTGTCGGGGTGCGTTCCTAATTGATAACAAGCGTGAAACTGTCTTTTGTGGTACCAGGCTCCCCCACCGTCGGAGCCGACTTCGCCTGTGGCGGCTTGCTGAAATGGGTGCTGGTAGCGTCGGTGGTGGTGATAGCTTTATTGAAGAGTGACCCTTTCGGCCCAGACGATGAGTGCTTGCTGTAGTTTCTGATGGGGCGCTCTGAGCAGCTGTACCTGTTTCCACGTCTTTTTAGAAAGCTGGCAGGAGCGACTTGGGAGGGCTTAAACTCTCTCACTCCCAAACAACGTTATTTTAGGAAGCCAATGTATGAATTTTGCAGTTTTGACGTATTGGGTTCCATTGCGCGTAGGTAATTATGGCCAGCGGAATCCTCAGCCGTCTGACTTGGCGCTGACCGGACCAGACGGCTGAGGATCCGAGGATAGAGACCGACTTCAGCTTCTGAACAGACAGAACAACCCACGTGAGGGCGGAAGTGTTTCGGTATCCAGATGACCCGAGAAGAGATATCGCCACGCTGCAGGGCTATCCGGCTATGAAGGCGGAATTTATTCACTATAATACGAATTTGTGCTCGTCTGCAGCGGTAGAGAGACATTTATTCTTTCGCGAGTCTTGTGCTGAGGTCGAACCGACGCTGTTTAGAAGACAGCCTATTTGAGAGGCTCACACAGCAACCGTCTCAGCAAAGCAGATATGTGCAAAATGTATGCATACTTTTTTTCAATTCACTGGAGTTCGTTAGTGATTCGAGTGATTTGCTTAGACTGTGCTATTTCTAGCTTAGCTCATTTTGTTGTCACCAAGTATGTCGATTTCTGTGTTTAATGCTTGTTACTCTTGCTGTGAAATAGCGTACTTTTTTATTGCAATTGATACGTGTAACTATGTCATTATTACTAATTATGTACTTTGTAACCCCTTCCATCTGCAATGTCTTATTGGCACTGAGGGTACTGTAATAAATAAATAAATAAATAAATAAATAAATAAATAAATAAATAAACTGAAAGTATCAATGCGTTGCAACTTTACTAACAACATTATGGTGCACTTATAGATGTCTTTGCGGAGTATGGGCATCCTTGAAATAAAAAAAAAAGTATTCCAGTATCTGTATTGCTGTATCTGTATTCCGGAATACTTTTGTCGTCCTATTGCGAAAGTATTTCCGAAATATCCCGTTACGCTAAAGGCAAATGTATCTCAGTATCTGTATTTTAGGCTTCCAGTCCATTATTTCGATATCTGTATTCCGGAATACTTTTCCGAGTATCTCTGCCCAGCCCTGGGCCTGAGTAAATAATGACGCGGTAATTAAAACATTAGCAATTAATCCTAATTAACACGACATTAATTAGGAGCGTGTAATTAAAACCCAGATAATCAAGACCTTACTCAACGAGGTCGTGTTAATTAGGATCCTGCTAATTAGTGTTCTGCTAATCACATCTGTGCTATTCAGGACCTTGCGAATTAAACCTGGGTAATTAATGTCGTGGTAATTAAAACATTAACAATTAAGAAAGCACTATTCGATGTAATGTTAGTTAAGACCTTCCTAATCAATAGCACCAATATTGAGACCGAACTGACACGGTCATTACTCCGAAGCAGACCAAGCATACTGAGTAGACGAACCACGTAAAAAGCTGGAAGAAGCTAGGTATCACAAGCTCCTCCGATGGCTCCAGCCTTGCACAAGTAGTGCAAGCTGACCAAATTATTTTATGTGCAAAGAAGCTGCTGAGTAGCGTCCACCGCATGAAACACTTGACAGGCACACCGGTTGAACTGGGGCCTTTTCAGAATCAACGAGTTTGTGCCCGAGTACGCGCGTCAATCAATTTGATTGACAGACGCCCGCGGCGAAGATCGGGTCCGCCCAGCGCGTTTCCTCTTGCCGAGGAGCAGTACTCACGCCGCAACGCCAGCGAGCGGCACGATTCATATATGAGCTTAATCGCACAAACTATGCACACACGCACGAAGAACTAAAGGTTACATCATCACGTGGCTACGATGTCTCGCATTCACTTTCACCGCTCTCACGACGTACCATTCACAGCTATGAAGCAAGCGCTCCTGGTGGGATTTGCGGCGAGAAATGTTACTATTTACTTGTTTGTGGAGACATTGTTTCTACCGGTTCGCTACTACAGAAAAATCTTTAGACGTGTAATGTAAGTATAGCAGTAACCTGTCCATTTATTTATCTGTAATATTCCAGAGAAGCGAAACGAGCTGCACCAGAGTGCTGCATGTGCGCTCTTGTTGCCTTCGAGAGTGGAAATTTCCATGCTGCAGGTGGAACGAAAGAATTTTCTGAAAGAGGACAAACGCCCACGAACACGCCCGTGGGAGGCGCCATGATCAGTTGGCAAAAGATAGCGCGACAATCACGCTGACATCGCTGCACTGCCAAAATGTTGACTGAGTGACGGCGCTGACGCGTTCGCACGCGGTGTTCCTTTGATAACCGCCGCAAATGCCGCACATACGTTTGTGACGCCATTATCGTTCTTGTAGCCGTTTTTATCAACGCTGCTATCGCGTGCTCCGCACTGTCTTCCTGTCATGAGCGCCCTAATGCAAGCTCGGAGCAAACTCGTGTGCCCGAGAAGTTCGGGCCATCCTGCATAGCACCCCTGCTGAGGTAAGTCATGACTCGATCCGATGTGCATTACACTTATACGTAAGAAGTATTTTAGTTAACACAGCTTCTCTTTGATAAGAAGCTGTCGAGATAACGCGAAATTTGAGGGGCATGTTTCTTGTGGTCAGCAGAAAAAAAGGTGGCGTGATCAAGCTCTGGTAGTTCAGTCATCCTGGTAGTGTGAGTGTTTGCCTGGAAATGCAATTTGTAGCGAGCAGCGAATATTTGTATATTCCAGATCTCATGTATACGGAAGTAAATGTGCGCTGGTTCAATTTAATTGTCGCCCAACCTTTAGCTTTATTTCAACCCCTCGAGAACGCGTTGACGAAAAAAATAGACTTCGTTTCGCCGCAGAGGTGAAGCATGAGCAACAAATTGGAATGTTATACGAAGTAAGGCTGGCATCTCACTACTTCAGCATGTGACCTAGTGTAATTCAACAAAACGCTGGTGTAAGGAAATGCGGCCGCTGCAGCGAGCGAAGCGACCTTTGTGCTTGCTGTCGCTTCAACGCGAGCAGAACGTACAAAGGCATGAGCCGTCTGCTGATCCCTGTCAAGATAGTGCGCACGACAGAAGCTATTGCTTAACTACCTGCAATTTGCCGTTTATTGCTCGCGCAAGATGGAGTAAATTGAAGATCGCTAAAATAGCCCTTCGTCCTGCAGTGGACAAAAAGAGACTATTGCTGCTGCTGCTGATGATGATGATAATGCTGAGTTCTCTTTTTTTCTTTTTTTTTTGTAGCTTGTGATGCGGCTTCTTACGAGGACACATCGACAAGATGAGGATCAGGATTTGTCGACCCGTTATCTCGCTAAGACTAACAGCTCTCTTCATATAGTTGGTTTTGTTTTGCGCTGTATTTTGCCTTTTCTGGTTATCCATGTACAAGTCCCCGGACAAGCTTCCGTTTCCACTGCAGAAAGGCTGGTCGATATGGCTTTCATTATTTCGGGTGAGTGTATGCACGCAGTGTCAAATGCATTTCGCCGCAGGAGGCTCCTTTATTAATGCATAAGGGCAGCGTATGCTATATCCACTTTGTTCGCTTGAAATGCCTTAAAATGATTAATTTACAGAAATTCGATATAATCCTTTATTGCCGAGTCATTCTGTTGCAAACATGGCACTCCAATCTGTTCATGTTCGTGTAAGTTCTGCGGGGTCATTGTACAACTGACAGCCTTAAAAAATTTGGCAGACAAGTCAAACATTCAATTGAAATTGAATGAAGACAATATTCCGTTTGTGATAGCCAACACTAGCCAAAAATAGCCATTATGCTGTTAGTCAGCACCATATAGCAATAGCCAACACGAGTGTCCGAGAGCATCGTATGCATTACGGCATATGGAACGAATTTGTGCACGCTGTCGTGTCACGTGTGCTGTTGCCTCGAACTCAGCAGCGTGGTGCCGTAACCACTAGCATACCGCAGGTTGTATGGTCCAATAAGGAGTTATGTATGCACCATCGCTAAGACTGGAATCCTTGTCTTGCAACAAGCTGGCACTTTGATGCGCCTCTCTACTGAAATTTTCCGTATGCCGTTCAAATAATTCCGTGTGTTTTCTTATGGAATCCATACGGTGCCTGATCAACCGCAAAAATTGATCGTCGGAATGAGTATGCGTGATGCAAGAAGTAAAATGACGTCACAGATTGCCAGAATTTGTGCCTTCATCATGACGTCACTATGACGTCACATAACTTTGACATCCCGCAGACAGTGCAAGACTTCGTAATGTGCAGAGGGCTTTCGGGGGGATCTGTACACTCAGATGAAAAACAAGATGGCTTTCGCCTTCGAGTCGTCTTAGGCGAATGCATAAGGGACCATTTGGGACCATGTTTAAATACGCATGCGCTTCAATAGAGCTTGAAAACTTGTCGTAATTGGCAGCAGCTTTTGTTCGTAATACCACCCCTGAAAACGACGTTGTGTCTTATTATGACGAACTCAATGAGAGACGGTGAGAATAGCTTGGTCACTTAAGCTCCTCAGATTTTGGTTCGCATAAAAATGACAAGACAACGTAGCACATCTAATTTCGCGCGGAATAGCGAGCCCTTTATCGCTTCGCACTACGCGCCTTAATTAGCTTTTGTGCAACTATACGGAAGCAACGCGCCAAGAATAGGTAGCTCGTCCCGACAAATACACGACCACAAATGAAGTCATCGACCTGTTACTCTGAGGCATCTAATGGATTTTCGCAAACATGATGTCTCTGACTTCTCATCCTCTTGCGTTTCATGAAGATTTTAGATAATTAAAGTCAGAGTGGTAGTACGGGAAAGCTACAGAGTTATCTAAATAACTTCGTTTAATGTTTGTAGGGCTTTGCGGCTGCAGCCAGCCCTGAACCCTTTAGGGATGTGGCCGAGACCCGAAGAGACACGTCTTTACTGGTGTAAGGCTCGCCCGCAACTGCTCGCTGCCAGCGGCTGCCGCGTGACACGAGCGCACATGCAATCGTCTTTGTCTTCTACGCACTCACAGCCGCCGAGCGCCCACATACTGCCCCCTCCCCTCGGGAAAAGCGGGAAAGAAGGACGTGGGCTACTTAGCGCCGGTAGCCCGCACAACTGTCCTGGCTACCCTTGGCCACGGCGGACAGCACGTGGCGTACACGACCACATGCCGGCACGGGTCGTCCACCACGTCACCAAGCTCCCGGAGTTGTCCATGGCAACTGGAGACTCCGCTTCCACTTTTGGGTCAGTGGTCGTCGTGGCAGTCGTCTAGCTGCCACTGTCTGTGGTTGGCTCATCTTGCGTGTTGTTGACCTCCGGTTGCGCCTTGCAATCGGCGTTGGCATCCTCAGAATCTTCTTGCCGTGCCTCGCCTGTATCCTCGACGTTAATCACCCTGTCCTTCTCGTCCTTCTCTATGCTGCCTGCTGACCCGTCCTCGTAGACGGCTGTCGTCAAGGCCTCCTCAGCATAGGCTGCCTCTTCTTCCTCCTCCTCTTCACTCTTTCTTCTTACTACGCTTGGAGGCCGCACCCTTCTTGGCACCGCGTGCTGGCTTGGCAGGGGTCTTCCGTGCAGGCTGCCGTGCAGCGGGAGCAGCCGTGGTGCAGCGCGTCTGCGAGCGTGTCCACCTGCAACCACTTTCTGGGACGCTGCTCTCCTTGTGGCTGAGTTTCCTGAGAAGGGCCTCGCCCTCCTTGGCGGCTGCCTCCAGGCTGCGCACGCGACGCGCACCCGCTGAGTTGGTCTCACACTGGAGACGCGTCCTGGCCGGTTCAGCCTTGGCCTTCTTGGCGCACGGAACAGCATCCCCCTTTGTCTCTTCCTCCTCAGAGTCTGCGACAGGCTTCTCCACCTCGGCCTTCTTTGTCTCTTCCTCAGTGGGATCTTCCCTCTCGCTGTCCGGGTTGGGTTCAGACATATTTTCGCGAACGTGTACCACTGCGTCCACAATGAACGCCTCGTCCACGATCGTCTTGTTCTCCTTGTCCCCCACACCACCGCGCTGTTCGTCGTGGTTTCTCTTTTTCTTCCTTTTCCGCCTCTGTCTCGTCTTCTCCGCCTTTCCATCTTGTGCTTCTCGCCCTGCAAGATCTTTTGTCGCACCGTCCAGTGCCCGCATGCTGGCGTCGTCCCGGAAATCAACCAGCGCAAAAGCAGAGCCCACCTTGTCGTCAGCTGGCTCGTCTCCTTCCTCGCCAAACTCCTCAGCGATCTCCTCGTCCGCCTTCGGTGCCGTGTCGTGACACGCTCCTTCTGAAGGGGACGCGCCATGCGGGTTCTCTTCGACGCCGACCTCGAAATTTCCTCCGGCGCACTCTCTTTCGCCGTCCTGGGAGTCCTCGGCCTCGTTCTCGGCGATCTCCTCGTCCATCGCTGTGTACTCCTCGCCGATCACGTTCCTTTCGCCCTCGTTGGCGGACGACGCGTTGCCACCGCGTCGCTTGTCGTCCCGCGGAGCCGGCCCGCCGCACGAGCCCGCACGAGCCTCGACGCCGACCTCGTCAGCGCACGCATCGTCGCCGCCTTCGTTGTCAGGCACAGGTTCCACCTCGCCGCACGAGCGCGCCACAGCCTCCATGGCCTGCGCGGGCAGCGGGACGCCGAGGTAAGCACAGAGGTGCTCGAGGGCGATGATGGCACGCCGCTGCTCGTCGGAGGTCATTCTCCCGGAAAGGCAGAGGCGCATGAGGGTCTGGACCGGCTGAAGTAAGAGGACGAGGTCGTAGACTCCGTAGGCGGCCATGTCCAGGAACGCCCGTTTCAGCGCCCATAGCTCCGCGAAGGCGATATCGCCGCGCAGGGGGCCGAAATCAGGAGCTGCTGGGATCCGGCGTACGTTGGTCGGGCAGAACATGTCGGGGCGGGGTCCTTCCCGTTGGGCGCCAGATGTAGGGTTTTGCGGCTGCAGCCAGCCCTGAACCCTTTAGGGATGAGGTCGAGACCCGAAGAGACACGTCTTTACTGGTGTAAGGCTCGGCTGCAACTGCTCGCTGCCAGCGGCTGCCGCGTGACACGAGCGCACATGCAATCGTCTTTGTCGTCTACGCGCTCACTAGTGTGCCTCGATGTGTGCGCGCAACAAAACGCGCATCAAGGCACCCTAGCGTTCACAGCCGCCGAGCGCCCCCGTATGTTTTAACACACAGTTTGACTTCGATTCCTTTTATATCGTGATGTCGTGACGCATAATTATAGGGGGTCACGTGTTCGCAACATAGTACGACGTTTTAAGTGCGTAGCACTTTGGTGGTCCGGCTTGTAGTCCATCCGTAGATATCATGTAGCGTGACCACGCTTAAAATAAATGGTGAATGCAGGCCTACGCCAAGGCTAGCAGTGCTTAAAACCAGGTTAAAATAAACTAAAAAAGTCCAAAATAATATAAATATTAGAAATAACCAAGAAGTAATCGCAACGTTTCACTTCAAATCGCTAAACTCTTCGGAAACATGTGGCTGACAACCGCGCCGCGCAATAAAGGGCACCACCGCCTCGCCAAGCACGCTAGTGCGCCTCCCACCGGCGCTTCGCCGGTGCCTTCGTCGCTACATCTGGAGGAGGAAACAATCTGAGGGAGCTCTCTGCAGACGGCCCTAACAACTGCCGTAACAAGCAGGAATTCGATCAAGCGCAGCAAAAAGTAGCGTGATGTCACACACCGAGTATGCGAATCAAGGGCGATTCTGCTAACAAGATTCCACTCCTGAAGGGGAAAGTCTGCATGCTTACCTCAAACATTGACGTCATCGACGGATTGGTGAACGGAGCAGTGGGAACTCTACGAACGGAAATCGCTGGGTGCCCGTGCTGTGCACTTCCTCAGGTTCCACAGTAGTGGAAGGTGCGTTTAGCGCGGGATTTAGAACATACACCAATCGCTGCATGAGAACAACATCAGCGCAGATTTTCTAAAAAACATTACACCATTTCCCGCTAAAGGGGACCATGAGGCGATGCGAAGCCGGAGCACTTGCACGATCGCGTTCCGTTGGCGTTCTTTGGGCATGCTACCGACCTCGCGTCGTGGAACGCGAAGAGGAACACTACGCGCGTCGTGTCTTCCCTCTAGCCTGGCCGTTAATTCTCACAGGGCGAGTGGGGAACGCGGTCGACAGGCGCGCGCGAGGGGGGCAGTGTAGGAGAGGAGAGAGAGGGGGAGGGGACGCGCATGCGTTGGCGCTCATCGCGGCGTTGCGCAGGAGAGAATTTCGTCATGTCGAGCCCGCATTTCAGAGGAGTCAACCGAAGCAAGCGCTGGACAACGCGCGCAGCGCTCTACCCGCTTTATATTCACACTCGAAGGAGAGGAGAGTACAGAAGGAGAGTAGCGCATGCGCCGCGAGAGCAGAAGCGGGAACGCAGGAGCAGAGCAAGCAGGTGCTGGGAGAGAAGTGGAGAGAGTAACGCGCAGCTGTTGGACAGAGGGAACGAGGGGAGTTGCGCATGCGTAGTGTGAGTGCGGACGCCAACGCCAACGCCGTGGGACATACCCCCGAGCAAGAGATGTTTCGCATTTAAAAATTTGATCCTCAAAAGTGTGGGAATCGAGCGCGCCCTTCCCTTTGGCGCCTCGTTCCCCAGCTAGCGCGCGTGTTGGCCCCGCGCGGCTCGAGCGCCGGGAACCGCCGTTATTCGACAGACCACGGCGGCAGCGCCAGGCCTCTTTGTCTGGTGCGAGCCATGCGTCAGCTTCCTGGCGCGCGGGCACGCGTCCGGGCATGCCTCGACATGCTCACGCCACCAAGCTAGTTTACGTCACTGCACAACGCCTGTCTTCATTGGCCGCCAGTGACAACCCCCTTCCCCCTTGAGCTCGCTTCTGTCTCGCGCGGGCTTGCCCGCGTCAGATGCTCTCAGGCTAGCACGAGAGGTTGACGCGCTGCTGAGCAGGCGGCTTCTCGTTCGTGCGTTCGACTTCGGCCCTCGTGCGTGAGTCGTCGCGCCGTAGGCAAGCGTACTTGCTCGGTCTTGCGGAGTTCCCTATACGGGATGCAAGCCCGTGAGTGTCGCACTGTGCTGCATCTTGGGTTAATAAACCCGTTGTTGTTGTTACCCCGCCTCGTGCGTGGTTTCTGCGCCGTGTCGGAGAAAACGACGAACCCGGCCGCAGCGTCGTCGCACGCAGCGGCAGTGGAGAACGTCGCGTCCCTACACGGCCGCGCTCGTAGGTAAGCCTAGTGCAAACCTATCTCCACAAAAGATTCATGTGTGTACACACATGGAAGCTAATTGTGTGCTGGCAAAAACGTGAATACCGTACACGACGCGATTATGTGTGTGTGTGTGTGTGTGTGTTGAGAAATAGTGTTTGACGATTTACCTAATGACTTACCGTACTTGGTACTCTACAAAGGGATATGGACCTTTTCACTGTTTACAAACCCAGCTACTGGATGGCTTCTGGTTTTGTGCGCCGGCGTAGCCTAGTAGCATTGGCGGGGAAAAACGCCTTAGCGAGTAGCGCGCACATTTCCAACACTTTTCTCCCTGTGTCCCGCCTAATAATTTAAATACATATTCTTCTAAGCTGCACACACAACTTTATAAGAGTTCATCCTCCACTTTAAGCGCCTTCCTTTTACCTGAAAGCGGAAAAGAAGTGAAATGAAGGAGTCCCAGTGCACACTATCGATGGAGCCAATAAAGGAGGGCACGCCTAGCTGAAGTCATGCCGAAAAGCCTCCGTACACGATCTGGCTATGCTGCAGAGTTCTGCTGCCTATCCAAATAACTTCACTGATAACCTGCGCAATAAAAAAGTACTGCAAAAAAGAAACTGCGCTTGCATTTTATTCTTTAACCAAACGACTGCAAAATTGCTCGTGAGGCCCACGAGTGGAAAAGCAGGCGCCACCTTCGGCGTGACGTGCTAGGCGGGATCAGCGGCAGCGTCGTCGTCTTCGGGTGCACCAACGCGCGCTGAAAAGGCAGTTTTAGAATGCCATCTGTCCAGTAATTCTGATTAAGGTGGCGGTTCCACTACCACCATCTTGCCAATAGTTCGAAAAACGACAACAGACGACGCCACTCATCCACGTTTGCAGAAAGCGAGAAAATTGCGCGCGCAGGTATGGTCAGCGTCGCCTCGCGCGTGTTTTATATGTTATATGTCGCGCTAGGTGACGGAAATCGGCCGACAAAAAGCAAGGAGCACAAACGCGGACGGCGTCTTTCACCTACAATCGGGGCCAACAGTTGGCGTCGTTTCAACCACATGACGATAAGTGCCCCAGTTTGTAAGGACAAACGCTCGCTTCCTATTGCAGCCCTTGAGAAAGGACAGTCTAAATACAATCGCTTGAGAACAAAAGAAAAAAAAAAACACGCACACACACGCACACTGGTGCGTACAACAGCGTGCACTCACACACGCACACACGCACGCTCTCACCCGCACGCACGCGCTACGCTCTCACTAACGCACTCACTCACATAATATAATGTGCCTCAGTGAAATAGTATTGAACAAAACATCAATCAAACGCTTCGCAGCGTTTCAGTGGAATTGCACGGCCGCTACTAAAACAATCATTTTGGTTCATTTTAGCGACCGTGCCAGTGACTTTTATAGCATCGCGCGAGCGCATGTCTGTTGTGTGTGTGGGAGGGGGGGGGCGTGCTTTTGCTTATTACAATTGGAGGAGGAAAGAATGGACCGACAGATTTCAGCAAATTATAATTCGAGAGTTATCTGCGAAATTTCATCCTCTCAAACTGCAATAAACGGTTACCAAAATAAAGTACATCTTGATGATCAGTTGAACACATGACTACCACTAATTACCGTAGTTAGAACCTCCTAGAACACATGCTTCTGCGAGTGAGACGTCTGACAATGAATGCGTTTGCGTGAGGAAGAAGACAATGATTTTTCCATGTGAGGCGTGATTTTTTTTCTCTTGGGAACAGTAATAAACCAAGATGGTTTGTGCGTTGGAGGGCAAGACACCCCGTTATTTTCGTCTCTTTGTTCTGATTTGTAACCTTTCGCGACGCTGTGCAGGCGCGTTCGTGGTCGTCTCGCACGAGCGTTTACAACGATGAAAGCCAGGCGCAAGACGCGCGTAGTCACACATACTGCTGACTGAACTTCTTGTATAGCTTCCACAGCGTTGCATATATTGTATGAAACATAGTATAGGTACATCGGCCAGCGTAGGCGTGCACACGAGGGGGCTGCCCCCCCCCCCCTTTGGAGGGAGAGAATACAACATTTATTGGTAGAAATAAGTCGCTATTGGGGGTGGGCCTCCTAGCCCGGAAGACCATTGGCTCTTGCCGCCGCCCGGGCACGACGGTCGACCAGGGCTTGTTGCTGCACTGGGTCAGAGCTGGACAGGTTCGCCTTGGGGGCTTACATGACCGGTCATGTAGGCTTTTACATAATCCAGTTTTTATTTATGCTTGTTCTATAAAAGCATGAATACACTTATTTGTTGTGGAAAGCTGTGGTTTTCCTTTATTTTGACTTACAGGCACCATCGACAAGTTTTCCATTTAGGTTGCCGCAAAAGTTTTTCAACAAAATGTTCGTCAGTAGCATATGTATCGGCACTATTTTGTTAATGTGGCCACTCTCACGTGCGTCTAAGTCAGGTTATTCTTCGTTGACAAGACATTGCACTGTCCGCCTTGTACTTTGCTGCGAACTAGTTGTGATCCGATCATTAGTAGTAGTTCTGGCTACGCAGCAAGCCGCTTTACGACAAAGTAGCAGTGCGCAACAGCGTTATCCCCACTAGGTAGAGTAGTCCTCCTCAGTCGAACTGTTTCCTGACACCGTAGCCCTCATTAGTGGCAAAGACAGTGATCGTCTTATCCGAAGTGAGTGCGTCTTTTCACAAAGCACAATATAACTTTTCCAGGGTCCCGTACATTGAATATTCTGCCACGTTGACTAGAACGTTCTGCATCTTCAACAAAGTCTCGCTTCTGTCGCATCGTTGCAACTAGGACGTAATTACCTGATTGGGTACAACTTACCACTACTGGTCAGTGGAAGTTGTCGGCACAGTGCTCGACAGGCATACTTTGAAAATTCCGGCAATGACAAGCTTTCATACGTTCACCATCGTGTCCCCTTTGAAGCGGCGCTACATACGTATCATTCACACGGCATGTCAGCGTCCTTCCTTTCACAATTTCGAACCTCACAGGCACGAAAACACTCAAAGGAACGCGCAAAACACAAGCAGCTGAACCACAAAGAGATGCACATTACTAAAGACGTGCCGGGGAACACCGGTTCTAAGAACGCGTGACGAACGCGCAATCTTCCTGCATACCGAAACCATTTTCCGCTTGATGAAACCGCCCACCTGCTGACGTGGGGCGAGTGGAAAGGGTTTATCACTAAGCCCTCCTCCTTTTACGGTTGATGTTTGTTACGCGCGGCGACTAGACTTAGCTAGTGAAGCAAACTATGAGGCCTAGAGATATAATTCGTGCCTGTTATACCCGTTTTATTATGTTTAATTGCGCCACTTTTGGCGAACGCTTGAACTCGCATAAAAGCAACTTGATGTTTCATTTCATAGATGGAGCTACCACCAAAAAACGCCTGTGAGACTTATGATTCATTGAAAATATTTTGTTTTGAAGCACTGAGTGGTCAAGTTAGTGAGCACAAGTAGATAAAAGACACAATATGCATCTACTAATGTGCAATACTCGTTGGCAATTAGCGTCTAAAAGAAAAAAAGCGAGTTTCTACGGGACTGGTCAGCAGGAAAATTACGTAAATTCACTGCTTTCTTGCAGCTTGCCTAATAAAGATAAAGGAATTTTCTCTTCATAGAATCATAGAAAGGGCCTTGCTTCTTCATTATGTAGAAGTTCACAGTAGCAGCTTGTATAGTTTTGTCGCTTCATCGGTAATGCGTGACCAAGTACAGCCATAAACTGCCGCATTGACACAATAATAATTCATCAAGTTTTCGTCAGAACACAAAGCAACTTCGCATGGAAAATAAGTGTAATGTAGTCTACGTAGCCACTAAATAATATTGTTCTGCTTTGAAAAGTAAAAAAGATATTCTCACAAAAGCTTTTAATATTTTGCCCATATTCATTGGAGCGTAAATAAATTACTAATTATTTTATGGCTAATATCGCTTCATACAAACCCTAAATAGCACTTATTCTAAAGGCACGGTAAATTTGGTCTTGTTATGTTGAACAGTTTCGCCGTACTGGCCGTACAACGGAGGCTTGTACAACGAAAATGCCTTTTGTTGCTCCAACTATTTTCATTGCTATTAGGTAACGCTTCCGAACAGGCATTAACACCAGGTGTCATTAGAAAGCGGAGATCATAAGCTTTCTGAATTATTACAATTAATGTTTATTTGTCAAGCGCAGCGAGCATAGTGTGTCCGCAAACAATGCGTAAAATGCGGAGGGGGGTTCGCCGGAGTGGGACCGCCACCTTAAATGGGGAGGTCTTCCCGCTTCGGCTGGGCGCTTGACAACACTTGAAAGCATTGCCATATGCAGTGGCTGTCTTTGAAGGCGTCTGATACGGTATGCAAGTACTGGGTGCTGCAGTGCAAGACGTGGGCAACGGAGCCCGGTGTCTGCCTTCACACGTGTCTGCAGGGCAAGAAGCTGCGTGAAGCTTTGATCCTGAAACTTCGAAATGGTAAACAACCTTCGGCTACTACACGCGCGTGTAGCCAGCACTTCCACGAGGAAGATTTCTGCTTCGGCGTTCGGTGAGTAGCGCTCAACGAAACGCTCGCCCGTACACACTGGCCAGCTAATGACACCTTGCTCCTGTAAACTGGCCCATATCACGCCCACCTTCGCACCAACCGCAAAATTAGTTTGATCCAAGCCCATATTCAAGTTCACCCATCCCAACGTGATTTGATTTCTACGAAGCCATATATAACCATGTCGGAAAGGTGATGCACTTTTTGCGTTACGTACACGATTTTTGGCGCTCGCTCGGTTGTCTGTACTCCTACTACCCGTGAAGGCCGATGTAAATTTGACACTGAACGAAGAGAACCCCTTCTGCTATTCCTCTCGTAGGTTCTTCTGTATTAGCGCTTAATTTAAAAAAAAAGTTACTTGTTCTACAAAGTTTACTCGTACTTGTGATTGATTGATTGATTGATTGATTGATTGATTGATTGATTGATTGATTGATTGATTGATTGATTGATTGATTGATTGATTGATTGATTGATTGATTGATTGATTGATTGATTGATATAACCTGACATACAGAAGCAACCTGCGTACGGGTTGAGGCACTACAGTAGGAGGGAGGGCTTTCTGAATATTAAGACGAAAGCCTCGAATGCCTCATCAAACGCTGAAATTGATCGTTGACGTCGGTGTTTTCGAGATTTGGCAGGCTCTGGCTATCCTTTGCGAGGCCGGCGTCGATGTCAACACGAGTATACGAAAAACGTGACGTAACCGAATGTGACGTTATCGCATGACGTCACAGGTCGACGAAATGTGTGAAGTTCCCATGACGCCATTGTGACGCCACACAGCGCGACTTTGCGTGATTGCGTCATCTCATGAGCGTCGCTCGGTCACAGGTGGGCCGATCCCGGAGGTACGTCAGGTGCAGAAATCTTGCAATGCATCCAATACCGGAGGCAGTGCAAAACCGTGTTAAGCGAAGAGAGCTTTCATCGGGCGAGGCAGATCAATACAGTAGACGTAGAAGAAAAGATGGCCTTCGCCTTTGAGTCATTTTCGGCGAATGCATAAAGGACCCTATGAGTTCTTTTTTTTTTCGAATGGAACCACGTGGCGTTGTTTTCTGAAAACACAAAAACACGGTACACTGGCGTTCTTGCACTTGGCTGTCATCAATGCCTGGTCACACCAGCGTAAGGGGTTCATAATCGTGGCTTGCAGTTTAGCATCTGGTTGCCATGTAGCCGTCGAGACACATGCGGCAAATGTGCCTGCTTGTGCGTTTTTGTTTGGTTTTTTTTTTTCTCACTAATGAACCCACCGCAAAATGGCGGTTTGCTGTGAAGGTACAGAACATACGTCTAGATTACCCTAGTCATCTCACAAGTTTCGACGCTTAAACCGACTTTCGACAATTTTATAGTAACACATACTCCCGAAATCGGACTTTGACTCGTCTTCTACACTTCTAGAGTGCCGGCGCTGTGGTAAGGTACTCGCATTGTATAATGGAACGGTTTCATCAGCATCACCCTTGACTTGCCGCTTCAAAACCCACTTTGAAGTTGAGAAACAAAAATGTGCTCAGATAAATGTTTACTGCGGTTGTTCATGCAAATTTTTTCTGCCTTCTCTGGTAGTTTACACCACATTCAGTGGAAGTGTGCTATCTGCCACAGCCGACATTCAAAACTTGCTAATAATCGGACAGAAACCACGGGGATGATGATTACCAAAGGAGAGCGAAAGATATCAGGTACAGCTGCTGAGATGTGCCGCTGAATGTGGTTGTGGGTTAGCCTTACTGTGTAATACAGGGAGGCGCGTGAGGCGTTCCGTTACCTTCAACCATGTCCCGTGGCAAGCCACCCTAAAACCTGACCGAACTGAGCCACATATAGTTGACTTGTATCAATAAAGACGTAGTTTGCTCTGTCAGACAGCCGTTCATACAGACAACGTTTCCCTTAAAGGGCCCCTCACCAGGCCACATAGCAAATTTTAGTTAGACGTTGGAAGTTGTTGTGGGCCGAATGAATAGCAGTATGCCGCAAGAATTTTTCAAATCGGTTCATTACGAGCTGAGAAAAACAATAATTTGTAGCGGCGCGAAACCATGATGCGAGGAGGCGAGTTTTAAACCCTCGCCACTCGCCCCGTATAGCCTTCGCAAGCCAAATCCCTTCCATGCCCTCTTCACTTGACACATACGCATGAACACGTCATGCGCATGCATGGTCACGTGCGCATGACGTGCCCGAGCCAGCCCGAGCACGCGAGCGGCGTTGCACGGTCGCTACCTTTTTTTTATGTAGCGGCCATGGGCGTTTTGTCGGCGTTCTCTGTGGTGTACTGCCTGTTTCTGCGGGACGGGCATGAAAGTTGAGACATTTGTACGGGCACGAGAGCGGCGGTATCATGAGCCAGTGCTGCATTAACGTTTACTAGGACGCGGTAGAGTAGAGGAGCATAATGAGTGCTCGAACGCGCCAGAACATTACTTTCGTTTCCAGGGCTGGCGTCTGTTCGATGCGCGAACCGCGGGGACACGAACGCATGGGAAAGGGAGGCACATTAGCCCCCCATCTCGCTGCGATTCACGAAAAAAAAAATGAAAAAGACGCACACATTCCCTTTGTGTGTCTCATTATTTCTCTCAAGTTTTATTAATCTATTCAAGCAAAAAATTACACAAACTACACATGTCGTGTCAAATAATTATCGCAGCGTCACGTGCTACTGTTGGCGACGTCACAGCACTACCATCTACGTAGGGCCATTTTCTCATGTACGTCATCCCCTCATTCTCTAAAGCGCGCGCTCGCGAGAGGAAAGTCAAGCAGCGTTCACCTTGAAATTTGACCCATTTCCGCGGCGCGTAGCGTTGCAAATTTTGGCAGACGTGATCGTGAACGCCCAGTGTATGCATTGCGCTCGTTAGCTCAAAATTGTTAAACCTGGTGAGGGGCCCTTTAAAGGAGTACTGACACAATTTTGAGACATCGCAAAAGGGGCATTTTTCTTTTTTCATTGGTATGCTGTGTCAACGCTCTCCACACACCACAGCCAGTGAACACGTATGAAATATTTTAATCTGACTTTGAAGTTTTCGTCGCTGAGCATCTGCAAGCCAGCCCCACTGCAATGGACATTATCCCGAAGAGTCAACACAGTTCTCCAGAGTTTGCGAGCGCTGCGTCCTGCATGCAGCCTAGATCGCCCAAATCACTGTCAGTGGACGACAATTCACTCATAGCTGTTTATGTGCACCACTAACAGATGACGGACTTGCCACTAGTACGTCGCGAGTTTCTTCACCCCCGTGACGTCGCACTGCTATAAAACGTCACCCAGAAGCCGCTCCCTAGATATCAAGACCGAAAGCTTCTTTTTAAGGTAGCGGTAATTAAAATATATTCCATGTATTCCCAGGCACCACAATACTCCTTTTTGGTTTCTCGACACCCGTATTTTAGGGGCGAAGCTCCTTAAGGCGGCACCCGTTCGTCCCTCGTAGTCATCGTGGTCGTAGTAGTAGTCTTACGCTTTGACCTCCAAGGTGGTGCCGGTGGGAGATTTCTCCTGTGCGTTGTTGAACAATAAAAAATTCGCAGCGTGCGCGTTAACTAAAAGCCGAATTCTTCTGTCTCTCATTCCCCATTAGCAGTCATTGGCATGTTCCAGTAGGAAACGTTAGTAGAAGTAGAAGTGTAAGTGTTAGCTAAAAGCCGACTTCTTCTGTCTCTCATTGCCATTAACAGCCATTGTTTACCTCCAAGGTAGTGCCTGGTGAGATTTCTCCTGTGCGTGATTAAACAATAAAAATTTTGTTCAAAACGCCGTTGATTGATGAAATAAACCAACGAAAGACGCCAGATGTTTTGTAAAAGCAGAACGAAAGAACGCCAGATGTTTTTCTTAAAGTGTAGTAGTAGTAGTTATATGTAGCCACCTCGCCCGATCGTCAACGGGCGAGGTGGACCGGCAACGGCGCGAGGACCCTGCCGTACGAGAGTTAAATCACACTAAAAGACATACTTTGCGGGCGATACACTCTAGTGAGCTTTCAACTTTTCGTCTTAATGTACATGATAAAGAAATTATTTCTACGAAAAACGCAAGGCACACCTTGAGCAATATGTTTGGTTTTGGGACGCTAAATGGAACCATGAGGCGATGCGAAGCCGGAGCACTTGCACGATCGCGTTCCGTTGGCTTTCGTTGGGCATGCTACCGACCTCGCGTCGTGGAACGCGCGTCCTGTCTTCCCTCTAGCCTTGCCTTTAATTCGCACAGGGCGAGCGGGGAATGCGGTCGCTCTTGGCGCTCTTTCGCTCGGGGGCGGACTTCTTCCTTGCATTTCACCGATCGCAAGTGATAATGAAGGGACCACGTAAACCAACAGTACAATAAAAGTTTGATGTTTAATATATACACGATGTTTCACACTCTTTATATTATGTACTGGGCGCATTTCACGGAAGAGTTTCACGGTTTACAGATGATTCACTCCGTAGCTTCGCCCCACTCATCATCATTCACCCCGTGGATATGCTGTGATTTTTTTATTTAGAGCAACAATCCGAAAATTTTTAAAATTCGTGTCAATGCTCCCTATCTATGCTCCAATGGCGCCTATTCCGAATCCCATAATTGTGCGCCTCTTCGCAGCCTTTTTGACAGTGGCCATTATTTCGCTATGCGCTCTGCTGGCGCTACTGTACCGGTTCGTGTGGTTCTCCGGGAGCGAACTGGCTCCCCTGGCAGACAGCCTGGGAGGCGTCGTGAAGAGGGTCGACCACTGCGAGAGCTTCCCCGGCGGCAGCGCCGTCGGCAACGTGACCGAGTACCTCGGCATCCCGTTCGACCACGTCGGGAAGTCGGAGCGCTTCGCGGAGGCCGCCTTCGTCGAGTACCGACCGGGCATGGCGCTACGCCCTGGAGGCATGCCTTCGTGTCCGCAATACCCGTGGAGACCCCTGCCCAGACTGCCGACAGTCACCACGACCGACTCGGACGACTGCCTCTACCTCAACATCTGGAGACCCGGACGCAAGGGTAAGCGTTGCTGCTGTGAGAGAGGGGTGTAGCGACGGGAACGAAGAAATTACTCCATCCAGTTAACTACAGTTACCGCTGAAGCCACCGCTCAAGCGGGTCTAAAACGCTCGTGTTTTTATAAAAGTTAAAGCATGACTTGTTTGGCGGAGTGGTATTTCGTGGTGCACGAGAGCGCTTTCGGCGCGCCACTTCATCGACTTATTATTACAGCATAGCTGTTATGCTCGAGGTTTGCCGTGTGTCGTAGATAGAAAATTATCACCATCATGAGCCGGCACGCGCTCTCCTCGTCCGCTTATTCCTCTTATTCTTCGTCCTCTTCGTCCTCTTATAATGCATATTTGAAGCGGGCGGCGCCAAGGACAAAAGGAAAGTGCGACACACCACGATGCATAACCAATTCCAACTTGCCCAGACAACAATTCTTCTGCGGATGCAATACCTCTGACGGGCAACAGAACGAGTACTGAGAGAGAAAGAATGAGAGAAAAAAGAGGGAAAGATAGATAGAGAAAGAGAGAAATTCTTGGCAAAAAAAATCACAGCATATCCACGGAGTGAATGATGATGAGTGGGCGAAGCTGCGGAGGTTCATCGGTAAACCATGAATCTTCCGTGAATTCTGCCCAGTACATCATCACCGACGTGAGATCGGGCGCGTTTATACTGAAGGTTCGATGAGAGTTATGACGACTTGCAGCTCACTTTAATTTTACATGTACGCTGTGAATTTTCATTGTTTAATCACGCACAGGAGAAATCGCACACATGCACTACCTTGGAGGTCAAAATTCAGTGCCTCTGTATACGGGGTGGTCAGTGAACGGTTGTGCAGCGCGAGCGGTCGGTTTTTTCAATCAAGACGCTGCCTCGCGACGCTGCCTGCGTCGGTGCCGCTGCGCCGCGGGGCAAGATAGGGGTGGGGGGGTGGACCGTAGGAGAGGAGAAACATCTGGCGTCTTTCGTTAAGCAGCCGGCGTCTTTTCGTTTTGCTTTAGAAACATCTGGCGTCTTTTCGTTTTGCTTTTAGAAAACATCTGGCGTCTTTCGTTGGTCTATTTCATCAATCAACTGCGTTTTGAACAAAATTTTTATTGTTTAATCACGCACAGGAGAAATCTCACCAGGCACTACCTTGGAGGTAAACAATGGCTGCTAATGGGAATGAGAGACAGAAGAAGTCGGCTTTTAGGTAACACTTACACTTCTACTTCTACTAACGTTTCCTACTGGAACATGCCAATGGCTGCTAATGGGGAATGAAAGACAGAAGAATTCGGCTTTTAGTTAACGCGCACGCTGCGAATTTTTTATTGTTCAACAACGCACAGGAGAAATCTCCCACCGGCACCACCTTGGAGGTCAAGATCTGGTACTAGAGTTAAGACTGGTTACGCACTACGACGGGGACGAACTGGTGCCGCTTTAAGGAGCTTCGCCCCTAAAAAAAATTTCTTGGCGGAAGTCTCGCGTCCCCACGATCCGAAGGTTCCACTCGGCTATGAAGGCACGCTAGGGGATGGGGATGGGAAAGGGAAGTGAGGGAAAGCAGGACGGGTGAAACAGTACATATATATATATATATATATATATATATATATATATATATATATATATATATATATATATATATATATATATATATATGTACAAGGAGACAGAGAGAAATAGAAAGAAAGGGAAGAAAGAGTGAAAAGGATAGAAGGCGAGAGAAAGTAGAAAGAATACACAGAGAGGGAGAGAGATTAAGAAAGACATAAAAAGAAAGGGATAGAAAAAGACATAGAGAAAGAAAGGGAAGAAAGATGAAAAAAAAACACATAGAAACAAATAGACGTAGAGAGAAAGGTATAGAAAGACAGCATAAAAATATAAAAAAACAGAGCAAGCATAGCCATGTATAGCATAGTATAGCAAGGAGTGGGAAAAAGACAGGTCAGAGGATAAATATTCAGCCAAGCCAGGACCAGCTAGGTGTCCACCAGCTCTGCCCTGACCCAGCATTGCGCGACTTAGCGCAAGCTCAGCTAATCTTTTTAATCGGCAGAAACGGGACTCAGTTCGGTGAAATCGTCCGTGGATGCGACCTGAAGCCGACTGCGTTCGCGAAGTTGCGAATGGGCGCCAACAGAAGTGGCGACCAAAGATGGAAAGCGCTGGGACGGTGAAGTGGTGCGTAATTATATGAATAAATTAACAAATCAAACCTCGCCGACGGCGGCATTTGAGATTCAACCATTCCAGTGCCGGAGCCCGATGCTGAGACCACTACGCCGAGGCACGAGAGTCACCTGGTGGAACAAACACCTTTAGGAATGCTCCGGAATTTAGGAATTTTTTCCCGACTATACACATTTCGTAAATTCAAATTCCGCAGTGAAGCAATTTGACCATCTGGGTAAGATATCAACAGCGGATCTGTTTAAGCTCGGCAAACCCCCGATTCGCCTTCGCAAAAACTATCAACATGCCAGCTCGCTCTCCAGCTGCACCGGCTTGAACGGCGTCGGATGCATTAGCTCGGATGAGCCAGAGAACGAGTGCAGAGATAGAGAGAGAGAAATAAAAAAAGCAAAGCAAGAGACATATAAAGAAAGAAAGGGAAGAAAGAGAAAGAAGGTAAAAAGATAAAGAATGAAATAGAGGACGATATAGAGAGGAACAGACAAAAAAAAGAGATATAAAAGACAGATCTAGATAGAAGCAGAAAGAGAGAAAGAAAGATACAGGGATCGAGAAAGAGATAGAAAGAAAGAGGAACTGAGAAATACAGAGAAAGAAGTAGAGAGAAAGGGAAGGAAGACAAAAAGTGTAGAAAGATAGAAGAAAATACATATAAACAGAAAAAAAAACACGGTTGATCCCTCCGTCATGGGAATCTGAATAACACGAAAGTAAAGCGTGCCCTTATAGAAGTAACTGAATGCTTACTGTACATTGATATAAGAGAGTTTGCACAATGTATATTGATGTGTGGTAGCTAATGGCGCCTTTTAAAGCGTATGCGCCCACTTTGATGATTGGTGGTAGATCTCCATCCCGACGACTACCGTCCATCTTAAATGATTAAACAAACCCTTGTGGTAGCTGTAGTAGTTAACGGTGAAAGCGTAATCAGAGAACGAGGTGTGATAGCCAGAAGAGCGTCGCATATTGGACGCAGAACTTGGTCGCCATCCCGCGGCATGTTTAAATGTGATTGAATACCACGGCTGGACTAGAGGGAGACGCAAAGCGCGTCGTGCCGCCCCGGTAGCCCGGCCGCGAGTTTTCTCGGGGCGAGCGCGTGAGCATGGAACGCGGTGTTACAGTCAGGTGAGGCAGGCGCGCGTTTCAGAGCTATTCTTGGTTTGTATTAGCGTGATGCTGAGCGATGCCGACGCTTTTACGACGCTTGGGCAAAGGTCGCCACCTCGCGGTGTGTTAAGGCATTGACAAAATTGAACTTCTATTGAAAACGCGCCGAATGGGACGGACGCGTAACGCGTTGCAGGTGCTAGTCGCGGAGGCCACAGCAATGACGAATTACTTTACCTTACCAGCCCCAAAGGTCAACACCACCCAGCCGACCGGGAGAGTGGTAGATATAAAAGGCGCGTTCGTAAGGCCTCCAGAGTCTGTGATCGTGGCGCAGGGGACGTTCATAAAATAATTTGGCGTGAGCTCCCAATCTCCATGAAAACTGAAGCCCTGCAATAAAGACAAAAAAAAAAAAAGATCGTGGCGCAGTGGATGGAGTGTCCGGCATCTGTTGTTGCGGAACGAGTGGTCGTGGGTTCGATGCCCGTTGACGGTACCTTTTTTTCTTTGCCATCTGATTGTGTATATTTTTTCCGTCACCGTATTTCCGGTGACGGAAATACGTCACCGAAGTCTTGGTGGACCTCGGCATAAAACACTTTTGTGTTAAAACTGAAAACAGAGACAAAAAAGAGATAAAGAACGGAGAGAAAGAAAGAATTAAAAGAGTGAAAAAGGAAAGACAACAAACAGAAAGTGCGACAAAGAGAGAGAAAGAAATCGACATCGAGAGAAAGAACGAAATAGAAAGAAACAGAACAGAGAAAGAAGATGAAAGAAAGAAAAAAAATCACAGCATATCCACGGAGTGAATGATGATGAGTGGGCGAAGCTGCGGAGGTTCATCGGTAAACCGTGAATCTTCCGTGAATTCTGCCCAGTACATCATCACCGACGCGAGATCGGGCGCGTTTATACTAAAGGTTCGATGAGTTATGACGACTTGCAGCTCACTTTAATTTTACATGTACGCTGTGAATTTTCATTGTTTAGAAAACCATTGCTTTAGCAAACATCTGGCGTCTTTCGTTAAGCAGCTGGCGCCTTTTCGTTTTGCTTTAGAAACATCTGGCGTTCTTTCGTTTTGCTTTTACAGAACATCTGGCGTCTTTCGTTGGTTTATTTCATCAATCAACGGCGTTTTGAACAAAATTTTTATTGTTTAATCACGCACAGGAGAAATCTCACCAGGCACTACCTTGGAGGTAAAGAATGACTGCTAATGGGAATGAGAGACAGAAGAAGTCGGCTTTTAGCTAACGCTGCGAATTTTTTATTGTTCAACAACGCACAGGAAAAATCGCCCACCGGCACCACCTTGGAGGTCAAAGCGTAAGACTGGTTACTCACTACGACTACGACTACGAGGGACGAACGGGTGCCGCCTTAAGGAGCTTCGCTCCTAAAAAAAACTCGAAGGACGCTTGAGCTTCGCCTTCAAGCGTAGAACGCGTTGCGTAATCGGCCCCGTTCCAATCGCCTTCTCAATGCCTAGCCTGGCATCCCGTCTCGGTAGACCCCGCAACCGTGCCGCTAGCAAAGGAGCGCCTGTGCGCATAACGTTGGCCGTTTCAAACTATCCTGGAATGCTTACTGCAACTTCAGTTGCGAAGTGCCGATTACGCCATAATTCCTCCTTTTTCGATTTGGCGAAGTACCCACCACGCGTCCGTAAGGTAACACGCGCATCTATGAAGCTGCAGACTTTCTTGATAATGTTGCTATAATTATGATCAATTACTCCCGTGCGCTTTGTAAATTGGGGCCTTTAAACCAACCAATCGTTGCACAATTCACTTCTTTTGACGCCTGGCGCGATTCTACGCTTCTGCCACGCAATATTACGTGCGTTAAGGAGAATTGTCGCGCTACATGACATTCGTATACCGTTTCTTCAAGAAAATGTTTCAAGCAGCACTGGCGTGGCTCTGGAGTAGAAGACTTGCTTTCCACGCTAAAGTCCTGGGTTTGATTCTCACTCTAACTGAAGATTTTTAATATTTAATAAGGCGAAAGCTTCAGATGCCTCATCAAACGCGAAAATTAACCGACGGCGTTGGCGTCCGGTGGCGTCGGGGACGAGTGATGCGAGAAATCATCACACGACAACGTCGCCATATCACGTCATAATGACGTCACAGATCGCCAAAATACTTGATGTTATCATGACGCCACTGTGACGTAACGTCACGTGATAACATCACATGATCTCGTAACTTCGTCAAAGGTGGGCCGATCACGGAGGCAGTGCAAAATTATGTGAGGGGCCTCCGATCCTGGAGGCACTGCATAACCACGTCAGGTGCAGAAAGCGTTCAGTGGGTGGTGGTGTAGGATCAGCAATCGACTGAGAAGAAAGAGTAGATGGCTTTCGCATTCGCGTCGGCTTAGGTGAATGCATAAGGGGCTTTTTGAGGTTTTTATTTGGATCTAGTTCGAATTTTCGCTCACAATCAACGCTGATTTTTTACTCACAAAGAACGACGCCAACGCCGGGATTTCTGTAAATCCAACTCTTTCAGCTTATCGCGTTAAAATATAATGAAACAAGGAAGGCCGCCCAGCTTCGCTGTCGGTTGCGTCCTTGCCTTACTATAGTACAAGCAGCTCTATTTTCATTTTTCGAAAAAAATCGACCCTTAAAAGGTTAACTTGTGTACACACGGGAATGTTCACTGGGTGTGCTTAGGAGAAAGACTGACGATTCAAAGTGCTGTGTACTCTCCCTACGGGAGAGCCAAAAGCCATCCCTACACACAGCCCGCGTACGACGTATGTGGCAATAATAGCGCTGTCGATGGAGCCAATAAATATGGGCACGCTTAGCTAAAGCCATCATCAATAGCCACCGTACACGACCTTGTTATGGAGCAGTGTTCTGCTGCCTATCCAAATAGGTTCACTCATAACCTGCACAATATAATGTGCTGCAAAATAGGAACTATGTTTTCTTTTTATCCTGTAACCAAACGACCGCAAGATAATGAAGATGCCTGAAGTGGTGCCGTTTAAATGTTTCATGCATTTAAATTCTTAGCGGCTACGAATGCCGCACCCAACGCCTCCTTGGCCCACCAAGCAAGGGGCAAGTTCAACCAAGAGACAACTGATAGCCATCACAATCAGTCCATCAATCAATTACTCAATCAATCAATCAACCAATCAATCATAAACAGAATACATAATCGTGCTCCGGCCGAAGTGTGTGTTACCTGCGCCCAATTTAAACGGCGAGACCACTCAAGCCTATAATATGCCACGTCGTCATATGGCTCGTATGCCTCACGTGTACGATACGATAGCCATTTTTAGATGCGAAGCTTCTTATGGCGGAGTTCAATCTGGTGGTGTGCATCCGGACCACCCTTACTGCGCATGCTCAAACCCTCTCCACTTCGCCTCTCCCCCCTCTACACTCATGGTTCCCTTTAGCGGGAGATGGTGCAACGCCGCGATGAGTGACAGTGCCTGCGCGCCCCTCGCCCTCTCTCTCTCCTCTCCTACGCTCACCCCTCTCGCGCGCCTGTCGACTGCGTTCCCCGCTCGCCCTGTGAGAATTAACGGCCAAGCTAGAGGAAGACACGACGCGCGTAGCGTTCCTCTTCGCGTTCCACGCAGGGCTGGGCAAAGATACTTTGAAATTGTATCGCGATACGATACAAGATACTCAGGCAAGAAGTATTTGGGATACAGATACAAGATACTGCAACACTGATTGTATCCGATACGTTACATTCCAATTGTATCTTAAGATACTTCGATGCATTATCAAATGTTTTAATATATATGTATATCTATACAATGCAGCATTAAACACCTATGCACATAATTGTTCGCTTGAAAATTTATTAACTGCGACCAATTGTGCTTCATTTGAATGAAAACTCTCTTAGTATATCAAAAACTTTCCAATTCTTGCTGAAGGTAATCAGTTTCATTCCGAAACAACTTATTGGCATTGTTTCAGCTGCTTAACATGACAGCTCTATACATTTCGCTGATAGCGGTTCTTTCTTGTAGCTTTTGTAACTGATGGGAGCTAGTTACTGCTCTGATTGCTGACCAGCAAGCGGGTTGCCAAGTAACCATATGAACTTCTATAAGAAGCCTGCGCACGATGGTGCAAATACCGCTGTGGAGTTCTGCCTTGCCGGTAAACATATTACGGTTTTCGCAATAACGGATCACCGGACAGGTGTACGTCACCAAGAACATGTGCAACACAGAAACGTTTCAGACGCATTGTACAGTTGCGCAAAGCGCTGCAGGACACCGCCGCTATTCGCATTATTGACACTTATAGATCCGATTACCTACCGATTAGCAACACTAAAAGGATTTAGGGAAGCCTAAACAACGAAAACGAATATATCCAAGTAAAATAAAAAAAGTGGTTCCGTATCAAACACAGCGAATAAGTAGAGAAACACTATACAGGAGACACCCTTAAGAGCTAATAATAATTGTTGCGTTTTACGTCGAAAAACCACGATATGATTATGAAAGACGCTGTATGGAGGGCTCCGGAAATGTTAACCACCTGAAGTTCTAAAACCCACATATAAGCACACGGGCCTCTACCATTTTCCCGCCATCGAAATCCGGCTACCGTGACCTTCGGCCCAGCAGTCAAGCGCCATAAGCACTGGACCACCGCGGCGGGTAACCCCTAATAGCTACGATAATTAAAATCAGTGCCTATGGAAAATGGCGTAAAACGACTCTTTGGGACGCTCACGAGAAAAACGGAGCATTTGGCATAACAGTGTTTCTCGAATATCTTTGCCAACGTATTTAGGATGGCGCCTAATCATTTACGTTATTATAATGCAAACTCATATTTGCTAATTTAGTTAGCAATAAGCAGAATTATCGTTACTGTATACTCCAGGCACGCTCAGATTATTACATATTTGTTCTCAACATCACCTTTGCATAACAGCAAATTCAAGTGGAATATAAGTATATAAACTTATATTCCACTTGAAGAAGAACAGCGGCAGAAATGACGCAGACAGTTAAAACTAGGAATAAAGCAGAGAGCTTACATTGGCAGCACGTTAAAGGCATATTGCAGTAAGCAGACCGGCAGAAAAACAACAACATAGAGACATAGGTAATATACGGGACAGAAAAGAATGACAGCTAAGAAATAACTTCTGCTAACAATGAAATTATGATTTTAAAAACTCTTTGAATAAAAAAAACAGACGTAAGCCAAGATAGCGTCTGTTAAGTGAATGCTTGTTCTGTTAAATCCAGCATCGGTACCGCTGGTGCTATAACCGTTGCAACTGCTGGACACAATCACTCCAGTTCTCGCAAGCCTTCAGAGGTCCGTTGCTTGAGAACACTAGCAGCACCACCATGACTTCACCGTCGAGTTATCCGCTGAGATGGCACACACGGTCAACATAGCGTCGATAGTCCCGTAAGTACATGGGCTGCAAGCATTTGGGTAATTAGCTGATGAAAACAAGAAAAGTTACCCCACGTTGTTCCAGTGTCTCGTTCCTTGGAGCACTTTTCGGCATTGCTGATTATTCAAAAAATATTCCGAAAATATTCGGTATTTCGAATATGCACTATTCGATTCGAATAACAAATCGAATACAACGGTATTCGACTCGTTATTCGAAATTTTCAAATATTCGCACACCCCTAGTGCTGACGTACAGTACTCACGGATTGAAGCAGGACACTCGTAACCTGTGACCGCCGGTTCATGCATCGCCGCTCGTGGGTGCTCATGGAGCCAAGGTGCTGCGTTGTGGTATAGAGTGAGGGCGAGAACATATATGCAGCAGAAAGTCCCCTTCCGGTTGTCAAAGAGTTCCTGTAGTTCACCGCACTGTCGGCGGGGCGCTGCAAGACATGCGCGCTTTCGTATACCGACCGAAAAGGCTCGCCTGTGCACACCTCCTACATTGCGGTGCTAGCAGTGGACGCCCTCGTTACACGCGCTTTGGCGATGCGGCACGCATCCTGTGCAAATACCTTACGGAGCGAGCGCCGAAAATCGTGTATCTCACGCAGAAGGCGTAGCACCTTTCCGACAAGATTACATATGACTCCGTACAAAGCATATCACGTTAGGATGGGTCAACTTCAATTTGGGAGTGAATCAAACTAACTGTGTGGTCGGTGTTCACTGAAGGTGGGCAATATATGGGCCAGTTTACAGGCGAAAGGCGCCATTAGCCGGCCAGCGTGCACGGGCGAGCGTCTCAGTGAGCGCTTTCTGCTACTCACCGAACAGCGAAGCAGAAATCTTCCTCACGGAAGTGCTGGCTACAGCGCGTGTTGTAGCCGAAGGCGGTTTACCAATGCTAAGTTTCAGGATCGAAGCTTCACGCAGCTTCTTGCCCTGCGGACACGTGTGAAGGCAGACACCGGTATCCGTTGCGCACGTCTTGCACTCTGGCACAGAGTACTGGCACACCGTATCAGAAACGCCTTCAGAGGCAGCAACTGCATATTGCAATGCATTCAAGTGTTCTCAAGCGCTCAGCCAAAGCGGAAAAACGGCCCCATTTATACAGAATTACCGGACAGATGTCCTAAAATTTCGTTTTGAGCGCCCTACGGTGGTACCGAAGCAGACGACTCGTCGCTGATCCTGCCCAGCACATCGCGCCGACGGTAGCGCTAGCTATTCTATTGGTGGGTTTCGCGCCCAATTTTGCAGTCGTTTGGGTAAAGAATAAAATGGAAACGCAATTTCTTTTTTGCAGTACCTTTTTATTGTGCAGGTTATCAGTAAAGCTGTTCGTATCGGCAGTAGAACTCTGCAGCTTAGCCAGATCATGTACCGAGGCTTTTCGGCATGACTTCAGCTAGGCGTGCCCTCATTAAATGGCTCCATCGACAATCACGACCCTTGCTGCGTTAATTCCATGAAAGATTTCGAAGCACTCTAAATCGTGACACTTTTAACAGCGAAGCTGTTCAGCAAATCATTCCTTGTTCGGTGAACCAAAACCTATCATCATCACAAACGGGTATGTTCCACAGAAATTCGGTAAATCCCACTAGTCTCCACCAGTCCACTAAAAATGATGAAGGCAACAGTTAGCCCAACAAATGGCTGCAAAGCGACGGCGGCGAACCGAAGATCCCGAGCGCGTACAACGATAGTATACTAGAGAACGGGAAAGGCAACGGCAGCTGCAAGAAGACCCCGAAGCGATGGAAGGCCTAAGCCAACGACGACGTGCCCGTAGATCTATGAGAGGTGCGAACGGCTGGTTTCAGCGCGAGGTTCTGTTTCTGCAGTTTGGACATCCGTGTCGTGTCTGTGGTTTAACTTGAACCTCTCTTTGCTGAGAACAAACGTCGCAACAACCTAGCATCGCCTAGCTAAAGCCTAGCAACGGCCTAGAAGCAACCTAGAAAGACCCTGCTTAGAGTACTTGTTGCTGGGCTAGTTGGTTCATCATAATGAGGTTCATCATAACCCTGCTTCACCTAGCTAAGGCCTAGAAATAACCTAGAAGCAACCAGATTTGTCTTCAGAATCGTCTAGTTTCGCTCTCTTTCAAGCAATGCGCGGCTTAATGCAAGCTTCGCCATTCATTTTTAACACGAAAGTGTTTTATGCCGGGGTCCACCAAAACTTCAGTGACGTATTTCCGTCACGGAAATGACGTCGAAAAAATGTACACTATCAGATGGCAAAGAAAAAAGGTTCCGTCAACGGGCATCGAACCCACGACCGGTCGGTCCGCAACAACAGATGCCGGGCACGCTATCCACTGCGCCACGGTCACAGCCTCGAAAGACTTTACAAACGCGCCTTTTATATCTACCACTCTCCGGTCGGCGGTGTGGTGTTGCCCTCTGGGAGCGGTAAGGTAAAATAATTCGTCATTACTGTGGCCTCCGCGATTAGCACCTGCAACGCGTTACACGTCCGTCGCTTTCGGCGCGTTTTCCATAGAAGTTCAATTTGGTCAGTGCCTTAACACACCGCGAGGTGGCGACCTTAGCTCAAGCGTCGTAAAAGCGCCGGCCTCGCTCATAGCGTCGCGCTAATCCAAACCAAAAATAGTTCTGCGACGCGCGCCTGCCTCACCTGGCTGTAACACCGCGTTCCCCACTCACGCGTTCGCCCCGAGAAAAATCGCGGCCCGGCTACCGGGGCGGCTCGACGCGCTTTGCATTTCCCTCTAGTCCGGCCGTGGTGTTCAATCACATTTTAACACGCCGCGGGATGGCGACCAAATTCAGCGTCCAATATGCGATGCTCTTCTGGCTATCACACCTCGTGCTCTGATTACGCTTTCACCGTTAACTACTACAGTTACCACAAGGGTTTGTTTAATCATTTAACATGGACGTTAGTCGTCGGGATGGAGATGTACCACCAATCATCAAAGTCGGTGCATACACGTTAAACGGTGCCATTAGCTGCCAGACATCAATATACATTGTGCAAACTCTCTTATATCAATGTACAGTAAACATTCAGTTACTTTCGCCCCGCCACGGTGGTCTAGTGGTTATGGCGCTCGGCTGCTGACCCGAAGGTCGCGGCATCGAATCCCGGCCGCGGCGGCTGCATTTTCGATGGAGGCGAAAATGGTTGAGGCCCGTGTGCTGTATCGCGCCAATTGCGGAACTGCGGCTGAGCGCATCTGCACGGCGCGTGCACATAGGTCTGAGTAGACTGAGGAAGACGACGATCGCAGGTCTTTGGAATAAACCTTGTTTTACTTGTGGTTCTGGCCTGTGTCAGCTACGTTACTTCAGTGGCGACGAAGATGGGATATTACTCCGGTATAATGTTCGGCTGAAGGCGGACGACAAGAAGACATGGAATCTCGCCCACCAGCTTTCGATGGAGCAGCGGGAAGCTGGGGTACGTACCGCATACGTCTTGAAGCCTTCTTCGAGGGACATGAAGTAACGGATCCCGGGAAGCGCCGCGCCTTGCTGATTTCTTCGCTGTGCGACAGCGTTGTACGGATATTACAAGGACGTAATCCAAGCCCCCCGGTCAACACCTTAAGCTACGACCAGGTTGTGGAATGTTTGGAAGATCAGTACAACCCACAAGCTAATGAAATTGCAGGCAGTTATGCGTTTTTCATGCGGAAGCAAAAGGAAGGCGAGAGTGTGCGAGATTTCATCGCGGAACTCAGGAGGGTAGCCGAAAGCTGCAACTTCGGTAGTACGATGGACCGTATGTTACGAGATCGCATCGTTTGCGGTATTCGGGACGACGACGCACGGCGTTCTTTGTTGACGCGAGCTACGCTGATCATGAAAGAGGCCGAGGACTTCGCCAGGGCTTCCGAGAAGGCAGGAGACTGGCGTGGGCAACGGAAGTGGTACCATGAACGCCCTGCTGCGACTACGACGACGTGAGTCCCGGGCGCCGAGCAGCAACCTGGAAAGCAGTCGTCCACTGTGCGAACGTTGCGACGGGCCGCATGATTCCAACGTGTGCCGCCATCGAAACACCAAATGCCGTATGTGCGGGAGGAAAGGTCATCTGGCCAGGGTATGCCGCAGGAGTCGTTCCCGGACGTCAGGTGCATATGTCGTGGAAGAAGATGAAAGTGAGAGCGAAGAATTTATGCTTGCCTTGGTGGCACACAGTGTGACCCACAGGGACGTCTCGCGGCCTCTCGAGAAGGTTTTGACGTGGGGAGGGCAGGACACAATATTGGTGGTGGTGGACACAATATGCAGTGAATGCATTCCGGTACCGGAAGAAAACGTTTTGAGAGAAATGAACAAGATGCAATTGGATACGCAAGCTCTCTCTCTGCAAGGAGTTGAAGACAAACAGGTTGCGGTCCTAATTGGTTCATACTATTATTGGGATTTAGTAACTGGTACCGTGAAGCCTGTGCACGAAAAGCTGAAAGCTGTCGAGACAAGACTGGGATGGACTGTTCAAGGGCCGTTGTCTGCTACAACCAACGTAATACAGAGTGCCAGTGTCGTAGTCCTTCGAGCCACGGTGACAGAGGAAGATATCTCGAAACTTCTGACTCGGTTTTGGGATCTTGAAAGTATCGGGATCAAGGCCGAACACGAAGAAACGAAGGTCGCCGATTCAGTGCTGGAAAACATCGAGAACGACATCAAGAAGAAAGACAATCGGTACGAAGTCGCGCTACCGTGGAAGGAAAGGGTCGACTTGGCAGAGAACTATGCAGTTGCAACCAAACGTCTGCATAGTTTGATGAAGAAACTTAACAAGGACAGCGAGCTCTTGAAAAGATACGATGAGACTATTAGACTGTACCTCGATGAAGGATCTGCTGAAAGAGTACCGGAAACAGGAGAGCATCCACTTGGACCCCTGTATTATATGCCACATCGAGCTGTAATACGAGAGGACCGATCTACTACGAAGGTACGCATCGTATCCTCTCACGAATCTGGTTCAAAATCCTTGAAGAATAACCTGGAAGCTGGCCCAAATCTAAATCCTGACGTAGTGACCCTACTGCTTCGTTTCCGACGCTACAAGGTAGCGATGAATGCCGATGTCGAGAAGGCGTTCCTACAGATTGGCCTGAGAGAACCAGACAGAGATGCGCTCCGCTTTTTGTGGTTCAAAACTTCCCCAAAAGTGAACAGCCCAATGCCGGAAATAGAAGTTTGGAGAATGACTAGAGTGCCCTTCGGAGCTACTTCAAGTCCTTTCTTACTGACTGCTACTTTGAAGCACCGTTTCAGGTCCGTAGAAACTCTCTATCCTGTGACAGCTCGACGATTGCAAAGCTCCATATATATGGACGATCTTCTCATTGGAGCCGACACAGCTGAAGAAGCTATCCAGATGCACAAACAAATAATTGAGATCTTCAGGCAAGCTTCCATGAACATTCGCAAGTGGGCCAGCAACGATCCTCTAGTATCTGCCGCGTTCGAACAAGGAATCACTTCACAGGAAAAATCTCTTTGCTCATCTTCTGGACCTCTGAATGTACTGGGACTTCATTGGAACAAGAAGACGGATACCTTTTCGTTCAAGCCCCAGGATATCCTCCAGTTCATACAGGAGCATCGGATTACAAAACGCTTTGTGCTTCAGGCTGTTGCAAGGATCTACGACCCTTTGGGGTTTATTTCACCTTTCTTAGTACGGGCGAAAATCTTCTTACAAGATCTATGGAAGGAAAACCTCGACTGGGATGAAACACTGCCACCCAAATTGTCTGCTGTCTGGCTGAAATGGAGCAAGGAGGTAACCATGCTTAGTGACCTCAGTATTCCAAGGTTCCTAGCAGCCGGCGGAGAAGGCCCGTACCAAACGACAGCACTCCACATCTTCTGTGATGCAAGCGAGTCGGCATACGGGGCTGCAGCCTACCTTCGTACGGCCGACTACAGTGGCACCGTCCGGACTATGCTACTGATGGCAAAGACCAGAGTTGCGCCGTTAAAGACGGTCACTCTAGCGAGGCTGGAATTGATGGCAGCATTGCTTGCAGCCCGAATGTACGCCTACATCGTGAAGAATTGCGACCTTGGAATTGGTGAAGCAACATTTTGGTCCGATTCCCAGATTACACTTTGCTGGATTAACAAGGATCCCGTTACCTGGAAGGAGTTTGTGCGGAACCGGACGCAAGAAATCAGAACTTTGACTGAGTATACCAGATGGCGATTTTGTCCTGGAAAAGAAAACCCCGCCGATTTGCTCACTCGAGGCTTGTCTGCACTCAAACTGAGCCAGTCGCAGTTGTGGTGGTTTGGACCTAGATGGCTTGCAATGTCTGATACGTGCTGGCCTGTGTACGGGGGAAGGATTGAATTCGAAAACGGAAAGCTCGAGGCAGCTGAGAGAGAACTAAAGGTCAGTACCCATGCTGTTAATACGAGACCATTGCTGCCATCGCTGATTGAAACTGAACGATTCAGCAGCCTCACCAAACTTTTAAGAGTAACGGCATGGGTCTTCCGTTATGCCAAAAGGTTGAAGAAGGAAAATGACAGGTCTGGGGAGCTGTCTGCTGAGGAAATTCAGCAAGCGGAGTGCTATTTGCTCGACGTTAAACGTTGACGTTAAATATTGACGTTAAACCCCAGATATTATTATTATTCAGTTACTTCTGTAAGGCAACGCTTTACTTTCGTGTTATTCCGATTCCTAGGACGGAGGAATCAACCATGTATTTTTATTTTAGATGCGAAGTATCTTAAGGCGGAGCTCAATCCGGTGGTGGTGGTGTGCGGCGTGACCACCCTTACTGCGCATGCGCATACACTCTCCACACACCCCCTCTCCACTCACCCTCTCCCCTTCCCCTCTCCACTTTCCCTCTCCCGTACACCTCTCCCCTCTCTTTCCACTCTTCCTCTGAAACGCGGGCTAGACATGCCGAAATTCTCTCCAGCGCAACGCCGCCAAGAGCTCCAGCGCATGCGCGTCCCCTCCCCTTCTCTCTCCTTTCCTACGCTGCCCCCCTCTCGCCCGCCTGTCGACCTCGTTCCCCGCTCGTCCTGTGAGAATTAACAGCCAGACTAGATGGAAGATACGACGCGCGTAGCGTCCCTCTTCGCGTTCCACGACGCGAGGTCGGTAGCATGCTCTACGAACGCCAACGGAACGCGATCGTGCAAGTGCTCCGGCTTTTTTTAATGAGCGCCTCGTGTATGCTACTCACGTTGTTAACAGTGCTAAGCTTCTCCATGTGTGCACACGTTTATCCTTTAAGGGTCAATTTTTTTTTCTAACATCTGCGCAAATGTTCGTGTGTAGCGATTGGTTTAGTTCTAAATCCTGCGCTAAGTGCACCTGCACTACTGTGGAACCTGAGGAAGTGCGTAGCACGGGCGTCCAGCGATTTCCGTTTGTAGAGTTCGCACTGCTCCGTTCACCAATCCGTCGATGACGTCAGTGTTTGAGGTAAGCCTGGAGACTTTCCCTGGCCCGAACAGAAGCTTGTTAGGCAGATTCGCAAACTCGGTGTGCGACATGTGTGCGTGCTACTTTTCGCTCCGTTTTATCGACTTCCTGATTGTTACGGCAGTTCAGATACGCGTCGTCTCCAGCGTATACTGTCAGGTTGTTTATTCCTTCAGATGTCGCGACAAAGGCACCGGAGAAGCGCCGGTAGAAGGAGCAATAGCATGCTTGGCGAGGCGGTGGCGCCCTCTATTGCGCGGCGCGGTTGTCAGCCACATGTTCGCGAAGAGTTTTTAACGATTTCAAGTTAATTATTGCGATTACTTCTTGGTTATTTCTGTTAATTATATTATTTTAGACCTTGTCCTTTTTTAACAACCGGGTTTTTAGCATTGCTAGCCTTCGTTTGGGCCCGTACTCACCACTTAATTTTGAGCGTGATCTACGATCTACAGGTAGCCGACAAGCCGGACCCCTAAAGTGCTACGCACTCATAGCGTGGCATTATGTTGCGAACACGTGACCCCCCCTCCTTTAATTCTGCGTCACGACGTCCTTATATGAAAGGAATCGAAGTCAATCTGCGTGTTAAAATATTAAACCAAATTTTTACAGAACTCTGTAGCTTTCCCGTACTACTACTCGGACTTTGATTATCTAGAGCCTTCATGAAACGCAAGATGATATGTCAGAAATGTCATGTTTGCACGAATCCATCAGACGCCTTGGAGTAACAGGTCGATGACTCCATTTGTGGTCGTATATTTGTTGAGACGAGCTATCCATTCTGGCGCGTTCCTTCCGTGTGGCTGGACAAAGCCTAATCAGGGCGCGTAGTGCGAAGCGATAAATCTATAAAACATGTCCGCTAGTGCTAATTCAGTCAACAAAACCCCGCGCTCATAATTCAGAGAAAGCAAACCGTTTAACTTTTAGCGCGGTGTTGAAATGCCCGATACCTTGCGGGTGAGCCTCAGTTGTTAAGCTAGAGATGGCGGCACCGATCCATTGGTACGCTTGCTGGATGAGAATCGTCCTCTTATATTTCGGTGGAGTAGGTATTAAATGCGAAGTATTTCTTAGTGAACCCCAGGCACTTTGAGCGTTTCTATATACGTATCTATCTATCTATCTATCTATCTATCTATCTATCTATCTATCTATCTATCTATCTATCTATCTATCTATCTATCTATCTATCTATCTATCTATCTATCTATCTATCTATCTATCTAGCCGCGTACGTCTGGGTGTTCTTGTGATCGCCTCCTTACCTTGGTGTAGACCAAAATTAGCGTGGGAGGGTAAGAGGGCTTGACGAATATGGCTGTCTGGTCATGGCCTGAATAACGTGAAAATCCTGTCGCGTACGTCACTAAACCCTTTCCTCCAAACACGTGTGGCACATACCCGTTTATCACGGTTATGTGCCACACGGGTATGCGCCACAGGGGATAGTTTATATCTACCCAAGAACGGCGACAAGAGAGATTGGTAAAAACCGATACCTGCAGCGTTGGTCCAGCGAATGCAAAGAATAAAAATCAGGATCTAAGCAGGAATGGAACCCAAGTATTCTGCGTGGCAGTCAGGCATTCTATCACAGAGCCATTCCAGGTCTGACAACTGCTTTGGGAAAACACGCTATGCAAGCGTAATGTCGATGCAGCGTCAATTGTGGTTGTGGTGCTAGGTATCTAATTTTGTAAAAAAGCAACAAGTGCTAGATATGTACTCCTACGATGCAGGCGTGATGTCGAATTAACGTCTGTGGTTCCAGTGTTGGTTCCGCTTTTGCAGTAGTCTAATAAACATCACATTTGAATTACATTACACTTACTAAAACACGTCGACCCACCTCGTAATGCTTGACTCAAAGCAAAAAAATGTTGCATAGAACTATTCGCCGACTGCTTCCCAGGAAACCGATTCCCACAAGGTGTGGGGTCTGTCGATTTTTAGATGCGAAGCATCTTATAGCGAAGTTCAAACCGGTGGTGGTGGTGGTGGTGGTGTGCGGTGTGACCACCCTTACTACGCATACCGATCCATCTCCACACACCTCTCCACTCCCACTCACCACTCCTCCTCTATACTTGCCCTCTCCATATCCCCCTCTCCCCTTACCCTCTCCCTACCCCTCCCCAATCCCCCTCCCCATTTCTCCCTCTTCTCTTTTTCCCTCCGCCTTTCCCCCTCTCCATTTCCCCTCTCCCCCAACATTCTTCCTCTGAAAGGCGGGCTAGACATGCCGAAATCCTGCGCAACGCCGCGATGAGCGCCAGCGCATGCGCGTCCCCTCCCCCTCTTCTCCCCTCCTACACTGCCCCCTCTCGCGCGCCTGTCGACCGCGTTCACCGCTCGCCCTGTGAGAATTAACGGCCAGGCGAGAGGGAAGACAAGACACGCGTAGCGTTCCTCTTCGCGTTCCACGACGCGAGGTCGGTAGCATGCCCAACGAACGCCAACGGAACGCTATCGCGCAAGTGCTCAGGCTTCGCATCGCCTCATGTTCCCCTTTAGCGGGAAACGGTGTAACTTTTTTTGTTTAGATAGCCATGAAATAGAGATAAATCGGCAAAAAATAATCAACACGCTTCATCTATTATTTTCGGCATAAAACAAGGCAAGCCAATGATCTCGTTCACAGTTAGAGAAAACAATATGGCTGGAAAAGCCACGCAATGTGCATGTCAGATTAACGGTGGCTTGTTGGACGAGCCTAGTCAATTAATATTTTTAATCGATTATCCATTAGTCGTTCCCCACCTCAGTCATTAAGCGATGAGTCCCTATCAATGAGACTTTTTTTCGTCGATTAAATCGAATCATTGATATTTTTGGCGGCTGTATTCAAAAAGGCTGAAAAGTACTCACTGGATCGCGTATGCACTCGACTATAAAGACTTCGACGGCGAGTCACTTACTTACCTTTCTGCTCAGTCAACGTTTCAGACTCTCCCGCCCCCCACTGTGAAAGTTTTTGCAGCTAATGTGGTTTTTGCAGTGCCTCCAGGATCGGAGCCATTGCAAGCTTTCTGCACCTCACCTGGCCTTGCGCTCCTTCCGTGATCGGCACATATTTGTCCAAGCGACGATGTCCTGTGCGGACGTCATCATCTGACGTCAAGTTATGTGACGTCGTAGTGATGTCATGGGGACATCACAAATTTTGACGATTCGTGGCGTCGTGATGACGCCATCATGTGATGATGGTTCTAACACGCAAGTGTTTTATGCCGGGGTCCACCAAGGTTCTCATGACGTATTTCCGTCACGGAAATACGTCAGCAAAATGCACACGATCAAATGGCAAAACAAAAACTAGAAAAAGTTCCGTTGCCGCGAATTGCAACCCACGCCCTCTCGGTCCACGGCGATAGCTGACGGGTGCCTTGCTCACTGGCTTCACGAACGCGCCTTTATCTGTCACACTTTGCTCTCGCAATGCTCTTCGTTCGTGGCGTGGTGTCGCCATCTGGGAGTGGTAGAGTGAAATATTGCGTGGCCTCCGCGATTTGCTCCGGCGACGCGCCTTTCCTACGGCTGTCCCATTCGGCGCTTTTCCAAAAGGAGAAGTGCAATTTTGTCAACGCCTTAAACTCCGAGAACTGGCGGCTTTAGCCCATGCCTCGCTCATAGCATCCATCCATATTTTCAAAAAAGCTCTGTGACACTCGCCTGGCTGGCACACCGCGTTTCCCGGTCGAACCGTGCGAAATCGCGGCCAGGCTATAGGGAGGAGACGACGCGCATTGCGTTTCCTGTCGCGCTTCTACCCCTGCCGTGGTGTGGTCTTCCTGTTAACTCTTTAACATTCCACGTGATGGCGACCTTATCCCAAGATCAGCGTCCACTCAACAATGCTCTTCTGGCTGTCACACCGCTTTCTCTCTGATCACGCTTTCCCCGTGCGAACGGTACAGCCTAGGCTAATCTGCGCGTTGCCGGAGACACTCTCAAGGGTCACAAGTATTGAGTGAGTGAAGAAACTTTATTTCCCTTTTTAAGAAAGGGGAGGAGCCGGAGGGGAGAGAGGGAGGTCTGTGATCCAGTCCCAGTAAGCGTCCGTCACCACTTCGTGCGGCATAACGTCAGACTACCAGTCGTGGTAGGCCTCCGCTTTCTCCTCAGCCCACCTCAGGACTCTGTCCTGGAGAGTGGGATCGGAGCTGCGCAGGGCAGTCTCCCACAGTTCCTCACTACTAATTAATGGCTTGAGAGTGCGGGCGGGAGATTTCATGGGACACCGCCACATGATATGCGAGAGATGTGCTATCTGGACAGGGCAGAAGCGACATTTGGGTGACTGGTATGTGGCAGGAAAAAATAAGTGCAGAGTTCGCGGTGTAAGAAATGTGCGAGTTTGTAGTTGCCGCCACAATATTTCTATCTGGCGCGTGCTAGGCAGGGAAAGAGGTGGATATGTTAAGCGTTGGTGTCTGTAATGTGTGCAAATTTCGTGAAATGTGATCAGCGAGTCTTTATGGGTGTCTTGTGAGGAGTTATTGGGCCCTAGAGGTTGGCGCACATTTGCGGCCACTCGGTCTGTGAATCCTCGAGCAGCTGCATGAGCCATTTCGTTTCCTCGGGGTCCTTGATGTGCTGGAGTCCAGACTAGGGCGATGTTGTTTTGTGGTGGGTGAGCGACGAGTAAGGAATGTGCGGTATTGGTAATATAACCACTACTGAAGTTCCGGATAGCTGTCTTAGAGTCGCTAATTATGACATCGCAATCAGGTAGCCCCTGATGCGAGTGCGATGGCGGCTTCTTCCGCGTCGCCTGCCGAGGTGGTCTTGATTGACGCTGAACGAACAATGTTGCCCTGGTTGTCCACGACCGCTAGGACATAGCGGTGTTTAGTGGTGTAGGCGGCGGCGTCCACATAGTATACTCCTTCTGCTTGGCCGTAACTGCGTTCTAGCTTCTTGGCTCGAAGTTTCCGGCGTTCGATATGAAATTCGGGGTGCATGTTTCTCGGTAGTGGTGGGATGTTGTACTGATCGTGTATGTTCGGAGGAATTTGATGTCGTTTGTTCTCGTTGAATGGCGGAGCGTAGTGGAGCTGTCTGAGGATGTCACGGCCAGCTTCAGTGGTGGTAAGTCTGTGGTATTGGGATGATAAATGAGCCTCAGTACAAGTAATGCATCATGACACTAACGAGCGCCGACTGCGAGCATTTTGGTAGTCTCAGCACGGCGGAGGCTTGCGCTGCAATAGTGTAGAAAACTCTATGGTTGGTGAAATGCGGCGTACATGGAGATTCGACTCGCTGATGACGCAGTTACGTGATTCGCCTCTCGCATCAGCGTGTCACACTTCCTCGCCAGTATAGGGCCGATTCTAATTGGACCGACGGTGTTTATCCGCCGCTTACTGCTTCAAGTGCAGTAGAACCGACTAATAAAACGACTGCAATAAGCGCCGCAGAGAAGCAACGACGTCGACGGGCGAATGTCGTGCAAGTAGGTGCTTTGGTGTTGAGAGACACGCCAGCGGGCTAAACTCTGCCTCTCGAGTTCCTGAAGCGCTGTGTGGTAGTTTATCGATGAGCACAGGCGTAGGTTACCATACTACTAGGGAGCGCACACCTTGCCGTTTCTTTCCTGAAATTACGACGCTTTGAAAGATTACATGTGGAGTACCAGTGCTTATGATGTGCATGTTTGACGGCATCGTTGCGCGCGATTCACCATACGCTGTTCCCAGGTGTATGCTAACTGCTGCAGCTACCACAAAGGTTTAATTACATCCATAGAAGTTAGTTGTCAGTATGAAGATGTGCCACCAGACGTCAACATAGGTGCGTCCACATCTAGTGGTGTTATAGCTGCCAAACACCAACAGACATTGTACAAAATCTCGTATTTCAATGTACAATGAACATTCAACTACGTCTTTGAGGACACATTCCACTTTTGTGTTATACCTATTCTTATAGCGGAGGGATCAACCTTTTTTTGCATCACCCGTGTTGACGCCAACTCCACGAGTCGATGGTCAATTTTCGCGTTTGACTAGGCGTCTATGGCTTTCGCCTTTACGGGTTATACTCATACACAGTTTATACTGTTCCACCTTCCAAAGAGATGGCTGATATCGGCATCAACAAGCACGTAATCAACATGATACGCAATATGCACTCCTTCAAATCGTCGTGAAACGCGTTGAGAAACGCTACGCGCGTCGTGTATTCCCTCTAATCTGGCTGTTAATTCTGACAGGGCGAGCGGGGAACGCGGTGCGACAGCCACACGAGCGTCAGAGAGCTATTCTTCGATATGGATGGATGCTATGAGTGAGACTTGAGCTAAAGGCACCACCTCGCAATGTGTTAAAGCGTTGACGAAATTACACTTGAAAATCCCCAAATGGGACGGTCGTAGCAACGGCACGTTTTCTTTTCTTTTTTTCGAGCCTGGTTGCACACGTGACCACCCCGTTATAAAGGGGACGCTTATAGCATCTATCCATCCATCCAAGAGCACTGTGAGAGGAAAGGGTGGAAGATAAAAGGCGCGTTCATGTAGCCTCCGTTATGTGTTTGGCGGTAGCTCAGTCGGCTAAACGTTTGTCAGCCATCGTCGCGGACCGAGAGGTGATGGGTTCGACTCTTGTCAACGGAACTTTTTCTTATAGTTTGTGTCCTTTGCCATCTGATGGCTTTCATTTTGCTGAAGTATTTCCGTGACGGAAATACGTCATGAATGTCTTGAAGGACCCCGGCATAAAACACTTGTAGCGCTTATTCTGCTTAATCCAGCCCCAGTTCTGCGGGTAATGTTGCGCTAATGTCGTTCTTGTATAGTTCTTGGTGTAGTTTTAATTCCTGCGCTCAATGCGACTCCATGGACTACCGCAAAATCTGAGGAAGTGCATTCCACGAGCAACCCAGCAATTCCCTTGGCAAATTGCGCTCTTGCCGAGGCGGTGGCGCCCTCTCTTGCGGGGCGTTGGTATCGGCGGCATGTTTCTGAATCGTTTTTCACGATTTCAGATCAATTATTTCGATGAATTCTTCTTTATTTCTGTAGCTTATTTTATTTTAGACCTTATTAGTTTACCTTTCACTGGTCTTGAGCATTGTTAGCCTTGTTTTGGGCCTGCACTGACAACTGCGTGATCATGCGACACGAGAGAGTGGGTGGACGACAAGCCGGGCCCTAATGTGCTACGCACTTAAAATTAAGAGAGCTTGGCCTCTATTTATTTGTACGGAAAGTGGAATATAGTTGAAAAACACGACAGCTTAGCGGCTTTAAAATTATATATATTTTGACAAGTGCTGCGTATAACTGGTGGTAATGAATATTCAAGCGATTAACAAAATGTGATGCAAAGCCAAAGAAGACAATGTCCGGGGATGATGGAGACTTGGAGTCATGAGAAATCATCCATCAAGGAGTGTTCCTGGAGTGCAGTGTAAGAACGAGTGCCGCTATGACATGGAACCTATTGAGTGCATACGTTGAGTTTAAAAGCCTGGGCTTAAACCCATGGCAACACCAAAAAAGATTATTTAGTTGTATACCTTCACTTCTTCACACCGATGATCGTCTTACGTGACAAAGGGACCGTTTTCTCTTTGAGTCGACGTACAAATGCTTACGCATTTGAAAGCCTTCTCTAGGACAGGTTGTAAAGCCGACCTGGAGGTTTTTTACACGTCAGGAAAATTTATTACCTTGCAAACATTTAATGCCAAGCTCGCGCTTCAGTGGTCGGGAGACGCACCTTCTGTGGCGCTGTTCCACACGCTGACCAACGTTGGAAAAAAGATGAGAGATATCGCGTTGATAACTCCCGAAAGTAGCGTTTAAGGGAAGGCCGCAAGCTCCAATAAAAATCTATTTACGAATCACTTAGACAACTCCCAGGCAAGATCGCGCGTAGATTTTACAGAAAAGATATTTACTTCTAGTCCATGCGTTCCCAGGGCGCATACTCTGGGCGGCTCGAGTCCGTATCGGCTTTGACGTCTACAGGAATGGAGACAGGTAGGAAAGAAGGGCAAAGAGTGCGGCGGCGCTTGCCTCGACGTAGAGCGGTGGCGCTGCTGCAGTATGACGTAGAGCACTGCGCAACACCGCAGGTAGCGGGAATGCGCAGCGCACTCACACCGCAGGAACTAGCGCAAGAACGAGCGTAGAGGCGTGGACAGCAGCAACGCGAACACAGACAGCGAAAAATTGAAGAATGCGGACAATTTATTTCATGGGGTTTTACGTCCCAAAACGACCATATGATTATGGGGGACGCCGTAGTAGAGGGCTCCGGAAATTGCGACCACCTGGGGTTCATTAACGTGCACCTAAATGTAAGTACATGGGCCTCAAGCATTTTCACCTCCATCGAAAGTGCGGTCGCCGTGGCCGAGATTCGATCCCACGACCTTCGGGTCAGCAGTCGAGCACCATAACCACTAGACCTCCGTGGCGCGTAAGAAAGATCCCGCCGTCTGCAGTCGCTCACGCCGGAGGAACGAGCGGAGAGGCACCTACAGCAGAAGCGCGAATACAAAAGCGAATACAAACGTCATTTGAGGAGAGAACGCCAAGCTGTGCGCTCCCCAGTAATAGGGTAAACAACACCTGTGCTCACGCGTATTGGCCTCGAGGAGTTACGGAGTCGCCCTCTATCGGACGCGGCTCGATTGCGTGCTAGGCAGGATACCGCCGGCGCGCTCCCCATAGGTTTTGCTGTCGGCGCTCTACAAAAACACCTCGCGGAAGCCCTCCAGGGCATTTCTGTAAGTACTTTCGAAATGAACTGTGTTCTTTAATGTCAAAATAATCATTTTCGACGAACTGAAAGCACAAGATAGTCTACAGTCGCTGTCTCTTTGCAGAAAACCGAGCACCCGCTTCACGCTGTCACCGCGTTGCAGACCCCTGAACCGGCTTCTTGCGTGAAAGGTAGTTACTCGCTGAGTGCAAACTATGTGAAATATCTCGTTAGAGTAGACTGCCTGTATAACAAACGGAGCATAACAGAAAGAAGCCCCAAGCCAGCGATCGCACGGGTTCGCGACGACTGACGGTGCCTCGAATGAGCGTCTGCATGTATGTTCGTACTGATGGTTTCGCTTTTGCTACGAGCGCATTTTGGCACCGCGCTGTGAACTTTAGGCCGCAAAATATGAGAATTTTTGAGTAAACAAACAACTACTGTTGCGCGGACGCTATCAGAGCAGTTCAAAAACGATTTCCTTACAACTGCGGCTTCGGTGCGCATGGCAACTTTGTGATCTGCCGTCCCGGCGATTCAGTGTTTTAACGCGGTAGCGTTAGAGAGCTCGTGTCGCAGAAATTCCGCTGTCGGCGTCGGCACCGTTGGTTGTGAGCGAAAAATCATCCGTGAGCGAAAAATCGAGAAAGTAGCAAATAAAATAAACGATAAAATCTTCGGTCCCAATGAGGATCGAACCCGGGCCGTTCGCGTGGCAAGCAGGTGTCTTACCACAAAGCCACGATGTTGCTTGCAGTTACTTCGGACAAAAACACTACATAAATGTCATGTAGTGAAAGGAGTCTCGACGCATTTTGTTCGGCAGGTGTCACGACGAAAACGAGCCCATACGGTAGCGCATTCGCGAGGCCATCAAACTACCGTCGAAAAACGCCAGGATAGTGAGCCATCGCCGCTAAATACACACACGAACTTTCAAACAGCTCTAAAAATGGACAACTATGTCCATCTAGAGGAAAACACATCAGCAAACGCAGCAACGCTAGATAATGTGCGCCATCTGTGAGACATTGTGAGAAATATGTCTCACTTTTATGCATCCGAGAGGGCGCGGCGCGCGGCGTATATCTTGGAGGCCATGCGACTCTTGCTTTAGATCGAAGAGCCTGTAAAATTCGCGCGCGTGTGTGCGTGTGTGTGTGTAACAATACACATTAATAAGTATGCACTTAGTGGTTGAAGTGCGCACTAGGGGCCGGATTTCGCTATCGCGTTCAACTCTTAAAGGCGAAGCTTAAGGGTCCCCCAATTTTTTTTTTTTCTTTTTTGGTCTAAATTCGGGTACGTTTCAATGTCATTTGACAAGTTGTCTCGCACTGCGTATTGATCGGTCTTCTCAGCGGGCAAATGCCGCTGCTTATGTTTCTTTATTCCGCGCATTCGTTTCGTTTGGTGCTCACACAAAACGTGAGCAAATGCGATGCCTTTTTTTAATGCTCCTTAATTATCGTTCCGTTTGCATTCCAGTGAACTTGCCGCTCTCTGTCATCAACAAATTCATAGACCAAAGCTTCACCACTTCGAGATTGCTGGTGGAAGAAGAACCAGTCTACGAGACCGAGCATGTAGTAGCATGCGACGCCTAGGAAAAGAAAGAAAATACAGTAACGTTTGCGGACTTGTTCTGCAAACGTCGGCTGTGAACTAGGACCCACATGAACTTGAAATAGCGGTGAATAAAATAGAAGTTATTGCAGCAACCAACAGCCGCAAAACAGGATAGTAATTATTTGGCATGTACCCCAGCAATTTTGGCAGCAGTGTCGTGTCTAACGCCAACAGGGTGGCATCTTTCCCACGTAAATAAATGAGGCTCCAAGAAAATAGATGGGGTTGGCCGGTGGGCCGATCACGGAGGCAATGCAAAATTTATGTAGCTTATGAAGCAATGCATGCCTCATCAAATAGGAAGGTTGCCCGACGGCGGCGTCAACACGAGTGATGCAAAAAATAATCGTCACGTGATGGTGTCACCATATGACGTCATCATGACGTCACAGATCGCCAAAATATGTAGCGTCATTATGACGTCACATAATGTGACGTCACATAATGACGTATTCACACGTCATGGTCGCTTTGCATTGCCTCCGTGATCGGTCACGGAGGCCCTGCAAAACCGCGTTAGGCGCAGAACTACGCAGAACCCTTTTGGAGGGGGGCGCGGGAGAATCAGTACATCGACTGACAAGAAGAAGATGGCTTTCGCCTTCTAGTCATCTTTAACGAATGCATAAGGTACCCTGTGCGTTTTTTAATTTAACGTATCTAAACAATTACTTGCGCATCTGCAGCCGATTTTGTGGACGCTGAGAACGGGGCCGACGATCAAGAGGTCGCACTGGAGGGTTCCGAGATGGCATCGCACGTGGTAAAAGGTAGCGCTTTTACCATCCTGTGGCAGATAAGCATCATTTGCCGGCGGGAAGCGCGCGCGAGCCATCGTCTCAGTGCGCGCTGTCTGCTACTCACCGAACATCGCAGGCCCGAAGCAGTAACACGTCTTGGTCGCGGAAGTGCTTGTTGCACACAAGACTCGTAGCGGATGGCTACTTGCCGGTTCTAGCTTTACAACCCATGCTTCACGCTGTTTCTTGTCCCGCGGTTACCAGTGCAGGCTGACACTGGGCTCCTTTGCGTAAGCGCGGCACTGCGGCACCGAGCGGTAGAGCCCCATGTTCGTCGCCTTCGGAGGCAGCCACTCTATCACAATGGTTTCAATTGAGTAGAAAATGAGAGAAAACTTCCGAATTTGAACAGACAGCAGCGCATGTGGGACTTGAAACTCGTTTTCAAAGCACGCGGCAGTGCGCCACAAGCAGCCGACGCGGCCGCCGAGACCACGTGATCCTGCCAAGCACGTCACGCCGACGGTGGCGCCGGCGTTTCCAGTGGTGGGCCTCGAGGCCAATACCACACAGCGCATCTGGAACGTGAGAATCAGAGTTCGCAGCTTGAGCCGTGAACGCGGGAACGCGTTCCACTTCTCGCTGGTGCCTCTCTCTGCACCGAAGGCTGAAACTACCGAAGCGCTCCCTGTCGCCGCTCGTTAGTGTCATGGTGCAGTACTTGAAATTAAAAGGTCGCGCGAAAAAAAAAGGAGGCGTTCACACGGAAGACTACAGGGCACGTACAGGGAGAAGAGCAGTACTTCACCTATCCCAGACGGCGACACCGCCTCCCGCCAACCACTGTCACTGGGAAAGATATACGGCACGTTTGTGAAGCCCCATGCATGAGCGTCTGTAGCGCAGTGGGTATAGCGCCCTGCTACTATCGGCGCGGACAGAGAGGTCGTGGGCTCGACTCCCAGGTCATCCATATGAACGGAACTTCTGGTTTTTTTTCTTTGTTATCTGTTCGTGTGCATTTTACCGACGTGTCATCCTTGAGAGAAGTGATGTCAGCGAAGTCTTGGTGGACACCGGCATGAAACACTTTCTTGCTAAAAAGGTTTTCGTATCATACAGGTGAGGCATCCGGACTATTAGTTCACTGTAATCCGAACCGTATAACGACGTGGCATATTATACGCTTGAGGGATGTGCCCATGTCACTTGGGTGCCCGTAACATATACAGTTCGGCTGGAGCACATGTAAAAACTGTTTTAGAGCGCAGCTCTTAGGCGTCCGTTCCTGCGTTGAGCGGCGTCGCCGTCAGCGTAACCGATAGAGCAAACTAGGACGAAAGAGAGCGAACGTGGAGCGCAGCGCGCCGCTGTGCGAGTCTTTGCAATGCCTCGTACTTGCTCGCGCTTCTGGTGACAGCGCAACGCATGCCTCTCGCGCACGGGTCTGAGAAAGTGGGTTGACCTGCGAGGCTTGCAAGAAGAAGACGTGCGTTGGTCGAAGAGACACTTGGTGCGTGGAACGCTCTAGCAGCTCCTAGGTTTTGTATTTAGTTTTCCGGGCACAAATTGGACCATAATAAACAAGTTTTAGAGCGCAGCTCTTAGGCGCCTGTTCCTGCGTTGAGTGGCTTCGGCGTCGTCGTAACCAGCAGAGCGAACGAGGACGAGAGACAGCGAACGGTGAGCGCAGCGGATGATGAAAGACGGCGATAGCCAGGAGAGCGCGAGGAGCAGGGAACGACGGCGGCCACCCGCGGCGCCACAGCAGTACCCGCCGCCGTGCGGTCGCCGAGGGCGTCCACAGATACAATATATGGAAATAAAGCGCTGCATGAAGGCAGGGCAGTCCGCGGCGGCTGTTGTGGAACGCGCCCACGCGCTGCTTTCAGTGGCTTCCCAGTTAGCGAGGCAGTCAGGCCTCAACTTATCGCAAAATCAAAACACCTAAACAGCTGCGCTCAGAATTCGAATTAGGCAGTATCGTAATCGTCGGTGAATTTTTTATTTATTCTTTAATTCAGTCACTGTTATGGCTATCAGTACTTCTTTCGGTTTTTTAAACCTCCTTGGTTGATACTGTCCCTTGCCTGATGCGCGATTCGTAGCCGCTACGAACTTAAATGTATGAAATATTTAAACGGCACCGTCCAGGAATTTTCATTATCATGCAGTCGTTTGGTTTAAAGATAAAATGGAAGCGTTCTTTCCTTTTTTGCAGTACTTTTTTATTGTGCATGTCATGAGCAAGACTTTTGGATAGGCAGAAGAAATCCGCGACATAGCCAGATCGTGTCCAGTGACTTTCCGGGATGACTTCAGCTGGGCGTGCCCTCATTTATTCGGTGTATTTGGCTGCAGTTGATGGCTGCGACGTGTTAGGACGGCTCACTGCTCTCTCATTGTAGAGCTGGTATTTCCACGATATATATGTCGGTGTATATCCGGGAGAGCTCCACACAGCTGTCCCATAATAGAGTGTGCTCTGAATCGTTCATTTTTTCCGAACACCGTTATACAAAGCGTTTTAGGGGCGAAGCTCCTTAAGGCGGCACCCGTTCGTCCCTCGTAGTCGTCGTAGTATTCCGTAACATGTCTTACGCTTTGACCTCCAAGGTGGTGCCGGTGGGAGATTTCTCCTGTGCGTTGTTGAACAATAAAAAATTCGCAGCGTGCGCGTTAACTAAAAGCCGAATTCTTCTGTCTCTCATTCCCCATTAGCAGCCATTGGCATGTTCCAGTAGGAAACGTTAGTAGAAGTAGAAGTGTAAGTGTTAGCTAAAAGCCGACTTCTTCTGTCTCTCATTCCCATTAGCAGCCATTGTTTACCTCCAAGGTAGTGCCTGGTGAGATTTCTCTTGTGCGTAATTAAACAATAAAAATTTTGTTCAAAACGCCGTTGATTGATGAAATAAACCAACGAAAGACGCCAGATGGTTTGTAAAAGCAGAACGAAAGAACGCCAGATGTTTTTCTTAAAGTGTAGTAGTAGTAGTTGTATGTAGCCACCTCGCCCGATCGTCAACGGGCGAGGTGGACCGGCAACGGCGCGAGGACCCTGCCGTACGAGAGTTAAATCACACTAAAAGACATACTTTGCGGGCGATACACTCTAGTGCGCTTTCAACTTTTCGTCTTAATGTACATGATAAAGAAATTATTTCTACGAAAAACGCAAGGCACACCTTGAGCAATATATTTGGTTTTGGGACGCTAAATGGAACCATGAGGCGATGCGAAGCCGGAGCACTTGCACGATCGCGTTCCGTTGGTTTTCGTTGGGCATGCTACCGACCTCGCGTCGTGGAACGCGCGTCCTGTCTTCCCTCTAGCCTTGCCTTTAATTCGCACAGGGCGAGCGGAGAATGCGGTCGCTCTTGGCGCTCTTTCGCTCGGGAGCGGACTTCTTCCTTGCATTTCACCGATCACAAGTGATAATGAAGGGACCACGTAAACCAACAGTACAATAAAAGTTTGATGTTTAACATATACACGATGTTTCACACTCTTTATATTATGTACTGGGCGCATTTCACGGAAGAGTTTCACGGTTTACAGATGATTCCCTCCGTAGCTTCGCCCCACTCATCATCATTCACCCCGTGGATATGCTGTGATTTTTTTTAGGGGCGAAGCACCCCAAGGCCGAGGCTTGTCTGTCCATCTGTTTGGCGTCCGTGTAAGTTTAACAATAGACTAATATTATTCATAATTGTGACAGAGTAATATAAAACACCTGCAAGCACAAACCCTTTATACTAGTAGGCGACTTCAACGTACACATTATAGATCTTAGGACCTAGATTTGTCGCGGACTCTCACTGTCCGCTTTCACGGTATATAGAAAACTGTTATATGTGTGTATGTGAATAAAAAAATCACCGCATCTCCACTACTGTGAATCACGACGAGTGTCGAAGCACTGGGTTTCGTACCGGTATGTCACCGTACGTCCCCCTCGCGTTGCCACTGCAAATGTAAACTGAATGACATAAAGTATATATATATACAAATGTATTTACTTGGTTCCTCTTTAATGCTCTTCTATTTTAATCCTCTTGTTATAATTCGTATATCGTCTTGAGTTCTGGATTCCGTGTTTTCTTCATTATTACTCCTTTATGGTCTGTGAAATGGAGAGCCAATGGTTCTTCGAGTGGACCTAATCTAAAGTTGGCAAAGACGAGGTCCACGCATGTTCCTCGAGCGGTTGTTGGTTGTTTCCAGTCATATGAAATGCATCGTAGAGCGTAACGAGACATCATATACTGAGTGATGTGCCCATGTCACGCGGGCTACAAGAATCCGTCCAGGAAAAGACGGCGACGACGAAGCTACCAGCACGAGACGGTTGCGCGTGTTCTTGTTTTCGTCTGCGTAAAATGATTCCAGACGCAATATATATTATTGCGATAGCAATTATATGGGCGCTCTCGGCTGGTTTTTGCACTCGCCGTCATGTTCCGCAAATGTATATGTATGTATATATAAATAAAAGTCACAAAGAAAAATAAATTCGAAGAACAAATTTCCGAAGCGCGCCGCCGGGATTCGAACCTGCGACCCCTCGCTCCGCAGCGCGCAGCTTCAAACTCGGTCACGCGCCACCAGCTGTTCAGCATAACAACGCCGAGTTATTAGAGAGTTTGAGAATTGGGGACCCAAGACGCCGGGCCCCGAAGCTGCGTTGCGTTGGGTCAAGCGCACGGAGCGCCACGCGTGACGAAATTTAAAATCATGCGAGACGCGGGCCATACTGCGCCGTGGCCCGCACTGCGTCTGTGTCTTTTCGCTGGTGACACTAGACGCCTTGGGGGCCGACGCTAGATTTCGATTTTTGCGTCTTGGGTCAACGCGAGCGCAACAGCCCAAGAGTGGCTTGGGTTCTGCACATGCGCCCTGGTGGCTCGCAAGCTTCTTGGGTCCCCAAGCTCCTTGGGGCCCCAATTCTCAAACTTTCTATAAAGTAACAACGGCGCGCGTCGTGCGGCGATCGCAGCGGGTATATATCGGTGAGAAGACGCAACTTAAAGAGAAAAAAAACATGGTTGATCCCTCCATCATAGGAATCGGAATAACACGAAAGTAAAGCATGCCCTTACAGAAGTAACTGAATGTTTACTGTACATTGATATGACAGAGTTGACGCAATGTATATTGATGTCTGGCAGCTATAGCACCGTTTAACGTGGATGTGCCCACTTTGATGATTGGTGGTACATCTCCATCCCGATGACTGACGTTCCTGCTAAATGATTAAACAAACCCTTGTGGTAGCTGTAGTAGTTAACGGTGAAAGCGTAATCAGAGAACAAGTTGTGATAGCCAGAAGAGCGTTGCATATCGGACGCAGAACTTGGTCGCCATCATGCGGCATGTTAAAATGTGATTGAACAGCGCGGCCGGACCACTGGGCCGGACTCGAGGGAAACGCAAAGCGCGTCATGCCGCCCCGGTAGCCCTGCCGCGTTTTTTCTAGGGGCGAGCGCGTGAGCGGGGAACGCGGTGTTACAGCCAGGTGAGGCAGGCGCGCGTCGCAGAGCTTTGAGCGAGGACGATGCTTTTACGACGCTTGGCCAAGGTCGCCACCTCGCGGTGTGTTAAGGCATTGACAAAATTGAATTGAAAACGCGCCGAATGGGAGGCACGTGTAACACGTTGCACGTGCTAATCGCGGAGGACAGAGCAATGACGAATTACTTTACCACTCCCAGAGGGCAACACCACCCATATCTACCGGGAGAGTAGTAGATATAAAAGGCGCGTTTGTAAAGCTTCCAGAGTCTGTGATTGTGGCGCAGTGGATAGCGTGCCCGGCATCTGTTGTTGCGCACCCAGCGGTCGTGGGTTCGATGCCCGCTGACGGAACTGTTTTTCTTTGCCATCTCATCATGTATATTTTTTCGACTTCATTTCCGTGACGGAAATACGTCACTGAAATCTTGGTGGACCCTGGCATAAAACACTTCTGTGTTAAAATTAGGGGTGTGCGAATATTCGAAAGTTTCGAATATTCGTCGAATATTACATTCGAAATATTCGTATTCGATTCGAAAATCGTGTATTCGAAAAGTTTCGAATATTCGACCACATCGAATATTCGAAAAATTCGAATATGCGATTCGATTATCATGCATAAAATAACTCGTCTTCCACATTTCTGCTGCGTTCGTATAGCTAAAAACGTTGCCGAGAGGAGCGATAAACATCGTAAGTACACGGAGGCACGATATCTGCCTGCGACGAGCGCCCTAATACGTATGATTTATTGCTGGTGCATCTCCGACGTGCGGCGCTGTTGGCGATCATGTAACCGTACATTTTCAATATTATGCGGCCGTAACGTGCCGCACTACCACTCGTTCACTATGCGGAACCACTTCTGAAGGAAGACAGTGACCTATGTGACTGGTGGCGGACTGTAGGCACCTGCAGATACCCCAGTCTGGCAAAGCTTTGCCCCATGTACCTCCCTATATTAGCCACTTCTGTTCCAAGCCAGCGTGCCTTTTCAGTGGCAGGGGGGGGTTGTCTCTGTTAGAAGGGAGCGCCTGCTGCCTGATCATGTGGAGCAACTCATATTTCTTCATGATAACATCTAGTCATTACTTTCATTGTGCCGTGACATTTGCTTGTGTTGTGATGTGCATTGTGCTAGCCTGGACATTGTGTTCTGGAGATAGCAGTGTATGTTGTGTTGCCAATCAGGCTTTTAATGTTGTTTTTTTTTTCAAATAGCTACATGTTAAATAAAATATTGTTACTGAGGAGGCATTTTTCCTTTGATATTCGATATTCGATTCGATATTCGAAGGTGGATATTCGTATTCGATTCGTATTCGAAAAATTTGATATTCGCACACCCCTAGTTAAAATGCTTTCTGCACCGTTGCTATAGCAACCAACGTGGTCGGCGGCAACGCCGGCGTCCGCCGCATGTCTCGTATTTCGCTCGTGAAAAACGCGGTATGCGTTTCCAACTTTACTAGCTGACGTACCATGGCCGCGTTCGCTGACTAGGAAATTCAGATTTCCCGCGAAGGGCCAGTTGCTACGGGAACGCGTTTTTACGTTGAAGTTGCGTGAACCCGCCGATAGGTATCCGCTGCCGTCAGCGGACCGACGGGTGCTCAGCGTTGTTACTTTATCTGGTCGATGGCGTCTCGCGAGTGTCCTCACATAAGGAGTATATATCTTACACCGTGCCCGCGAGATTGCCCGCAGGGCGCGCTTTAACCCAACGCTCCTGCATTTTCCTTCAGTTTGAAAGCTGCCCTTGAAACGCGCACTAAAATGTGGCCCATTTCTGTACCCACTGACGATGTAGAACGCCGAGTAAACAATGCGTCGAATGCCGCCGCGCGGCAGGAGACGCGGAGGGGTCACTCCACGCGCCGCAGTAAGAGCGTTGGGTTGTAGCGCGCTTCTCAAACAGGAAGTAACAACCGTAACAGTTAGTTCGCGCTCGTCCTGTGTGTACCTGTGCGTTCTTTTCGAGTGTCATTCTTTGTGTTTGAGCAGTGCACTGCAAGTGTCGAGCTGTCACCGTTGTTAGTTCGCGGTCGTCGTGTGTGTGTTCTTTTCGTCAGTCCTTTGCGCTCGAGCGGCGCGTCGCAAGTATGGAGCTCCTTGCCGTTCTTCGTGTAACATTCTAATTTGTTGCTATTGCATTCATTCCTTCGCCGTTGCGGCGAAACCGTGACTTTTTTGTGGTCTCACAGAATCGACATCTGTCTGTCTGTTCCCACAAATTGGTGACTCGGACTTCGCCGGATCACTCTCGCTTCTTGATTTGCGCTCGCCTCACCCGCTTCGCTTCGCCGACAGCTGCCAAGAACTCGAGCACCGCAGCCGTCCCCGAAGCGGACAGTCATCGAAATCCCTGAGTGCTGGTCGTCGGACTCGAAACTTTGGTTCATCACCGCGGAGTCATTGTTCCGTCGAGGAGTCTTTCATGTTTTGCACTCGGTAGCTCACCCTGGCATTCGCGCCACACAGCGACTTATCACTTCACGTTATGTGTGGCCGAGCATTAACTTAGACGTCCGTCGTTGGTCACATGCTTGCCTCAGGTGCCAACAGTCTAAAGTGCATCGTCACACTGTCACTCCTCTTGGCACGTTCCCGTCCCCGTACGCTCGCTTCAGCCACCCACACGTCGACGTTGTTGGTCCACATTCTCCATGCGGGAACCATCGCCACCTATTAACCTGCATTGACAGATTCACAAGATGGCTTGAAGCGATGCCTCTTCAAAACATAACTGCGGAATCGACAGCCCGAGCGCTTGGCGCTCTGTGGATTAGCCGCTGCGGTATCCCTTCCACCATTACGACTGACGGTGGTCGCCAGTTCGACTCAACATTGTTCGCCAATCTATCTCGGCTCCTCGGTGTCAACCACATCAAGACTACCTCGTACCATCCCTTCGCCAATTGAACGCTTTCATCGCCAGCTGAAAGCGTCACTCATGGCTTCCACTTTTCCTTCATCATGGATGGAACGCCTTCCTTTCGTTATGATTGGCATCCGCACGTCTCATCGTAGCACCTCCTCCATAAGCGCCGCTGAGCTGACATTTGGCACCACTCTTCGAGTTCCTGGTGAATTCTTCAGTGACCCGCCGACGGGATCTTCAGACGTTTCTGATTATGCATACCATCTACGCAACGCTATGCGTACCGTGGTTCCGCCTCTGCAACGACGAACATCTCGTATTATATATGTCAGTCCCGACCTCCAACACTGCACGCACGTTTTTGTGCGACAGGATGCCGTGCGACCTCCTTTACAGCCCCAGTATGAGGGCGCGTTTAAGGTTGTCAACCGCACACCTAAACACTTCCGTCTGCTCATCAACGGCCGGGAAAGTGCTGTTTCCGTCGACCGTCTCAAGCCTGCGTACTTGGACACCGACACTTCAAGAAAGTCGCATCTTAAAACCACTCCGGACTGCCATACTCGCCGCGTGCATTTTGCGGCTCAACGGTCCGCCCCTGGCCACCTGCAACAAACCCGCGACTTCCTCACTAGAAGGGGGCCCTGTAGCGCACGAGCGCGGGCTACAAGAATCCGACCAAGAAAAGACGACGACGACGAAGCTACGTACCAGTGTTCTTCTTCGCGTCTGTGTAAAATGGTTCCAGACAAAATATATATTTTGTGGTCTCACAGCATCGACATCTGTCTGCCTGTTCCCACAGATAGATAGATAGATAGATAGATAGATAGATAGATAGATAGATAGATAGATAGATAGATAGATAGATAGATAGATAGATAGATAGATAGATAGATAGATAGATAGATAGATAGATAGATAGATAGATAGATAGATAGATAGATAGATAGATAGATAGATAGATAGATAGATAGATAGATAGATAGATAGATAGATAGATAGATAGATAGATAGATAGATAGATAGAATCCGTCTGCGCAGCCAAAACCAGCCGTTGCGGCAGCTGCCGAACCCGACCTGTGGTGGTGGTGTTGCATGGAGGCCGCTTCCAGTTTGGCGGCGGGGGTACGTACGCCTTCTACGGGGGCCGTCAAGCAGCTGCACTATGGGACGCCGTCGTGGTCGTGCCCGCGTACAGGGTGGGCGCCTTCGGTTTCCTCAACATGCTCGTGCACGAGGCGCCCGGCAACGTCGGCCTGCTCGACCAGGCGCTTGCCATCCGATGGGTGCACAGGTGCGCGCACTGTCGTACCTATAGTGTTCCTGCATAAACACGAGCACGACAGTGCCTTTGTGTGTCTTTTACGCATGACGCATATTTTCTCAAGAGCGACCAACGCCGGTCTCAAAATGAAGTTCTGTAGTTGATAAGGAACCATGTTGCTTCTAAACTACAAAGAAAACATGGGTGATTCCTCTGTCATAGGAATCGGTATAACACGAATGTGAAACGTGGCTTCACATACGTAGTTGAGAGGTTGTTGTGCTTTCTTTCGCCCCAAGGGCGAAGGAATGAATGCTATAGCAGCAAATTGTAATATCACGCAAAGAACGGCAAGCAGCCCGAAACTTGCAACGCGCTGTTCCAGCAGAAGAGACACACGGAACGAATATGCACAGAATGAGCGCGAACTAAGTGTCACAATTGTAACTTATTTCCGCGCTCCTTTCGCAAAAGCGGCCGCTGCAGTGAGCGAAGTGACCTTCGTGCTCACAACGCAAACTTGCGATGGGAGCACAAGACGTACAAACCACCGCCGTCACGAGATAAGCTCGCTCGCAAGAGTGACCACGCCCCGTAGAGGCGCGCGCTCATCGCAACGTGCGGGGCGACAACCTTTAAAGCGTCCTTCGAGCCCTTCGCGCGACCTCGCTAGTGATAACGAAAACACGCTGATGTACCACCGATCTCTGAGTACCGCCACCGGCAAATGGTCTATATAAATAGCTCGCGTAGAAGAACGTGCCGTCTGTTGCCGAATCTTTCGCGCCGCGCGCTGCGGGATGAGGGGCCGTAAGTTGGACTCCCGGTGACGGAACTTTTTCTTATAGGTTTTTCATTGTCATCTTTTAATCTGTATATTCTACAACGTCATATCCGTGACGGAAATACTTTAGTGTAGCCGTGGTAAAGCCCGGCATAAAACACTTTCGTGTTAAAATGGCATGACGTTCGCTTCTTGTGCAAGTGATCACATCTCTGTGGCAAAATTATTTACGTCATTCTTTCTTGTCGGTGAAATCTCACACCTTTATGTTTACCTTTACGTGACGTCCACGTTTTCGACGCAAGAACACCGGATTAGTCGAGTGAATCGGCCAGCCGAAAATTATTTTTTTCTACGCGTCTTCTGTCTGCGTACGCGATCCGTCAGAACCTAGCCATATGCAGTTTCGTCGTGAAAATAAAATTTTTTTCTCATAGTGCCCGTAACGATGACCTATGCCTCCCTAGTTAATTGTCCGTCATAATCGATAGCGTCGTCACTGAGTGAGAAGAAGCGCCACTGTATTCTGCTATCAAAGAAAGGTAGCGTTAAGGAAACCCATGCAGTCTGAATAAGTACATTCACTACAAGCCGTATAATATTGCCTTCGGACGTTACAACACAGCAGTCGACCAGGGGATACAACTATAAAGTAGACAGTAAGCCAATGTCTTCGCATATTCGACGTGGCAGACCTCCAGATTACGTTACTGCGTTTTAAGGTGAAAGCCTTAGGCCTGTGTTTCCAGGTCGTGCTCTGGGGTACAGAAAACATCATGGGAGCGCGTGATATAGCGCGTCCACTTCGTCTTGGCGGCGTTGGCGTGAGTGAAAAAAAAATTGTACTGGTTTAGCTCGGCTATGTCAGGATATGCGTCGTGTGAGGTAAGGTTCAGCTATTATTCTTAGCTCTCCTGGTTGTCTAGGATTAGCTTGATTATCACGCTTACTGCAGCTTCAATGACACACACACGGTATACGCATTATGCGACACATGTATATTTATTTTTTGCTCAACGTCATTTCTCTATTGCCACAAAAACGGCTCGGTGGTCATTGTAGTAACACGCTGCTGTCTCTATGGCCCCAACGCCCGGCACAGCGTGAGACTTGGCTACTGCGCAACGGAGGCGCACAGCTGGGCACGCACCGGCACCAGTGCGTCTGCCGCGGCTATGACGTCACTCCTCTGTAAAGTGCGAGACAGACGGTACGATTTTCCATGCGATGTGATGGCCGACGCGGCGGTGGGAGAGAGGGAATGGTGGCTGTCCGATGCTATGAAAGGTCACCATTCCGGTTCCCTACCGCCGTGTCGGACGTCGCATCGCATGGAAAATCGTACCGTCTGTCTCGCCCTTAATACGCAGACCCGCGCGGCGGCTCCGGCGCGGCAGCTGGGCACGCGCCGGCGCCAGTGCGTCTGCCGTGGCCATGACGTCACTCCCCTGGAATGCGCAGACCCACGAGGCCCGCGCGGCGGCAGCGGCGCCAGCTGTGCGCCGTGACGTCACTGCCCTTCGCGCATGCGCAACACGTCTCTCGAAAGTGCTCAACCTCGTCCAGTGTAGCTAACGCTACAAAAAAAAGAAAAAAAAAGCGCAGAAGTCACCTGAATAGGCCCTATAGTTGTGGGTGGCGAAGATAGAGAAAGTACTCGACAGCGGACGAGGCTAAAGCAGCTTTAAGAGCCGCTCGTCGCAATCGCCGTCGGCGGGAAGCCGCTAAGAATGAAGCTGCGGCAGCGGCACCGCGAGAGCAACATGCGGCTCTAATGCAACGCAGGCGTTCTGGGAATGCAGAGTTTGGGGTGAGTAAGGCCACCGCCGTCACTGTACATCATCGAGAAGTTCAACAGGAAATATTCAACAGTTTCCTCTAGCGTATATGCATTTGCACAAACGTACAGAGCACAAATCAGCCGTAACGGATAACGCCATGAAATTGCACAGAATCTCGCTAAACGAGAATTATTCAAGATGTGCGTGGCGTTATGTTCGTTCGTCGTGCTTCTGCTTTTGAGGTTGTTTTGCATCGTGTTGTGGGAACAGTGATGTTTGTGTACGAGTATGTCACCAATGACTCGGGGGCTTCGTTGGCGTACGTTTATTACCTAAGGAAGTGTACACAAGGATACAAATGTCATAATGCACATATGTAAATAGTCCCCCCCCCCCCGTTATCCTCTCTCGTTGTCTCTCCCTAACCTTTATCTCCGTCATGCACCGATCTATTACAATGTTTTCCTTCCCCCGCCCCTTTATTGCGTACAGTTCCTCAAATCAACAACCACTTACTACCTCGACTATACACGCAGAAACCAACATGTTACAACATCCGACCTGGTGCCTGTAGGCATCAGCGCGAGTATGCCGTGTTTGTTTATTATTATTTTTTGTATCCTTGTGTTATTACACATATCCGTGGTAGGTCGTATACGTCCGCAATCGGACGATTGCTCGAGGATACAAGTTACCGCCGAGTGAAATCTCGCGTCCGCGTGTACACTTCGCTACTTTTGATAATGTGTCATGCGACAACATTTAATTGATACCGTAACTTTACACCACAACGGGAACAAGTAAAGAATCAAGGAGCAGGACAATTTCACTGACACCACTCCAGATGAAAGGAAGTGCTCAATCGGTGCAGTTGAGAAGGAATCTGGAACAAACAAAGCACGTTTTATAATCTCTTTACGTTATTGAAATTCTATACGGAAAAATGCTTATTCAAAAGCATCGCGCTCCGTCCATTGCAGTCGCGGGTTTTCAAGAAGCTGTGTTGCAGGGTCCCTCGGGCTGTCACTTCAGACTTCTAGTGTAATTTACAAGACTCTAGCAGCTTGAATAGTGAAATTGCACCTGAGGCTTGTCATAGCCCTCACCACCACCGCACAAACATTTCAGGTACATCCAACATTTCGGTGGCGACAACCAACGCATCACATTGCTGGGCCAGGACGCTGGCGCCACATCCATCGGCTACCACCTGGCACGCAACGACACGCCGCCTATACAACGCGCCATACTAATGAGCGGCTCGCCTTTCGTGCCGCAGCCCGACAATACGGGTCAGCGTGCCCTGCTGAACGGCAACGCACTGGCCGACGTGCTCGGCTGCGGCAGCAGGCGAAGCTTGCAGGACGCCTCGGAGCGACGACGGGTCGTGGAGTGCCTCAGGAAGCGCAGCGCATACGCCACGGTGTTGGCCGCCGACGAGTTGGCCACCAGCAGCGACACTGTCGTGTTTGGTCCCAGCAAGAACCGCGACTTTCCGTGGAAGTTAGCGAGCGCCGTCCTCTCCGAGACGATGCTCAAGCGCGTCGACTTCCTAGTGGGCGTCTCCAAGGACGAAGGCACGTCGCACGTATCCGAATTGATGCAGGCGTTCGGCTTATCTGCCGACCAAACCCTGACACCAAGAAGGTAACGTACTCTTGCGCTAGACTTGCGGGGCCACGGGCAAATCCGCATTTGCACTTCAAATAATTCAGTTATGTGATTAGCCGTCCTCCTACCAACGCCTAAGCGCACAGCGTAGTGATGCTGTTGGGTGTCTTCTACTGTTTCGCGCGAGGAGGACACTTGAGATATATCGAAGCAGACGGAACGTCTTCGGTGCTCTTCATTCTTTAGACGAATGCCTTGTGCACCTAGATGCTCTGTACCAATGTTATTATGCAATATATCAACTATATGCTCTATATCTGTATTGTTACGATTTGTGTTTTATATCTGCAGTGATGCTTCATTTGCACATGCCTTCACTTATGCACGTACTGCTCTGTTGTAATAAACCCACTCCTGTAACAGCCCCAAGAGGCTTTACAGTATTCATAGATAAATAATAAGTACATAAATTAAATAAATAAATAAATAAATGTTCATATTAGCAAGGAGTTAGCGAGGCAAATACTGCATAGCTTCGGAAATTTGAGAAAAACGGGTCATTCAGCTTGGTATGGCCGACGGCACAACGTTGAATCCTGCCCGACGTATGTCGAGCAGCGCTTTACGCCCTACTCGCGTTCGAGTCATCGGCGTCTGTGCTGTCCCCTATTAACTTCGCGCATCTTAACTCGACCCCATTCAAAGTTCCTCTACAGAGCGCTTGTCATTTCTATTCCGAGCACTCGTATAGCGAGACCAGAGCACATAAGGTTATCGGTTGCGTGCTACACTGAGTCTCAAAACCGTGCATAAGACTCAAGATGCGTTATTACGTCGAAAGCGAAAATGTCCATCGGCGTTGGCGTCAACGCCAACGGCCCAGGAAGTATCACTTGACCACAACGGACGTCATCTAGTGATCTGTGGAGTCATGATGGCGCCACTGATCGCCGCAATTTGCGACGTCATCATGGCTGCACCATGACGTCAAGTGATGACTTCATCACATGCGCTTGGTCAAAGGTGGGGCGATCCTGGAGCTTGTCCAACACCACGCGGGACGCAAAAGGCGTTCACCTGCAAGTGCTACAGAGTGTGTAATATGCTGTCAACTTTCTAGACCTTTCTTTTACAGAGTTCCCAGTAATGATATTAATTTAAAGGACACGCGAAGAGAGGAGAATTGTTTGCCACTGTTATTGTCGTTCTGTGACTAAGCACTTACCTAACATGTATTAAAGAGAAGACTCGCACGTCCGGTAGGGTTACCACTGAAGGTTATGCAAGACGGTGTGCACAAAAGCGTGGTTCAAAGGCTTCGGCTCTATAGCAAATGTCGCTTGTTTCAATCGGGACAGATGTACTATAGTAGAATACTCGGCGCTCTGCATCATTCTCCATTTGCTCTAAAGACATGGTAAGAAGCTTATTCACAGCTGCGGCTGCCACCGGTCGCGCGACCAAATTAGTCACCAAGCGACTGGTCGCAGATGGCCGCCATTGCGTGCGCGGGGTAAACCAGGCCCTCGGTCTTCCAAGGACTTCTCCAAGGATTTCTTTGTTGGGGACTTCCACACACACATATCCCATAGTCGAGCATACAGCGTTCCTAATTTCTACAGCGAAGATGTACGTGACTATGATTCCGGTGTTTATTCCTGTCCATCACTGTCGACCGAAAACCATTCGATTAATTGAAGTGAAATGTGTCTATCGCTTTAGAAATGACAGATACGCAACGTCATTTCGCTCAGTTTCCTTAAAGGCTTGGCTAATTACAGAATAAAAGCTTCATATTCCCGCCGAAAGTGCGCACCTCGGCCCACAGCATTCTTGACGTCAACTACACATAATTCAGCCATGATATTCAAGGTTTCATCCTAAAGCCAGGAACACGAAGACGCGCGTGCGCTACTACTTCTGCACTCGTCCCAAATGCTTGTGGCAAGGGCGGCGAACGCCGCACGCGTTTCCCATGCGGAGTCCATCTTCATTAGGAACAGCTTACAGCTCTCCCATAGTTGAGCACGCAGCTGTCTTAATCGTCTCCATTTTCTCCATAAGCACAACCCGTCTTACTAATTCTACGTTTTGTGAACGTGCTCAGGCTACACATAGTTACATACGAGACCGGAAGTGCATCGTAGACACAATGGTATACAGTGCACATAATTTTCTTCCTGTCAGTCTTTCATGTAGCGTATTGTTCAATCGCTCAAGGTTACGTCAAATTGGTCTATATGATCAGGTGACACCACAGCTTCGCTGGACAGAAACAGCGTACATTGGAACACATCCTTCTTGTACAAAAATGAATATGTTTTAACAGCGGAGCTTTTTAAGTTCGAGCTTGGTCCTATGGTGTTCGCAAAATCCGACGATCGATGACGTCACCATGCGCTGCCTAGCAACACGATGGAGGAAGGAAAAGAGGAGGTGAGGAGAGGAGGAGGGGAAGAAATAAGGAACAAAATTTCTTGGTGAGGTGGGACTCGAACGCGGGTAGTCACGGCCCGAGCGCCAGCGTCGTAACCACTCGGTTATCCATACGAGCGCCCTCTAGAATTGTTAATTTTCTAGGTGGCGCTGTCTAGACACGCTATGTAGCAGGACAAGCGTTTATGGGAACCATATGATTTTGTTTCCATGGGCGAAAGAATGAGAAAGAAAAGATAGAAGGAAAATAAAATTTCTTGACGAGGCGTGATTCGAACCCGGGTACCCACGGTCCGAAGGCGAGATTCGTAATCATTCTGCTATCCTGGCACGCTAGCAGGACAAGCGTTTATGGGAACCATATGATTGCGGGCGAGAGAACGAGGAAAGGATAGCGAGAAATGGAGAGGGAAAAAAAGAAAGAGAACGAAATAAAGAAAGCGATAGAAAGAAGGAGAACGAGAGAGAAATAGATTGGGAGAGAGAGAAAGAGCCTCCACTTGGCTTTCCCATGCCTCACTGCCCCTCTCTATGCTCATGTGGCTATATCTAGGATTAGCTAGCTATCTCTTGGCTAGGCTTGGCTGGTACACTAAGGAAGGTCGTCCAGCTCCGCAGTTCCCTCAGGCTTGGCACCACCAGTGCGAAACTGCCCTAAAGTTTTTCCTTCTCTTTCTTTTATTTTTCTATGTCTACTCTCTTGCGACTCCGTATTTAGGAACAGCTTATTAGACTCTCATTGTAGAGTGCATGAACTGTTCACGCTTTCAGTGGCACGAGCGCCGGGTGACACTCTTGTTTCTCTGCCAAGCACTTCCGGTTGAGCGCTTATTTCCGGTTCTCTGAATACTCGGAAGTCTTCTAAAGAATGAGACTGGTGCGAAATCGATGGTTCTCGTTCAAGTTAAGAGTTACATTTGACGCATATGATATGGGAGCATAATTTTACCTAAGGGCGAATTAAGAGTGAGGATAATTCATTAAATTACCTGAATGAGTTCATTGAAAGAGCAGGCGGTTTTCTTGTGAGAGCACGGAATCGTCGCGGCACGCCGACGCGCGAACGCCGACGTGCGAGTGCCACAACTTGACGCCTCCGTCAAGAATTAGGCTCGCCTCGAGATTTCAAATGCGAAGCATTTCTTAACGAAACCAACACACTTTCAGCGTTTCTATCTATCTATCTATCTATCTATCTATCTATCTATCTATCTATCTAACCGCCTACGTCTTGGTGCTCTCGTGATCGCCTCCTTAACTTGGTGTAGACCAACATTGGTAGGAGAGGGTAAGAGGCTATCACGAACACGTCTGTCTGCTCATGACATGAATAACCTGAAAATCCTGTCGCGTACGTCGTCAAACCCTTTCTTACAGACACGTGTGGCACATACCCGTCTACCAAGGACAGCGGTATGCGGGTATGCGCCACAGGCGTTTGAGATATCTACCCAAGAACGGCGAGAACAGACATTGGTAACTTAAATGCGAGAGCTTTAAGAAAAACCGACATCGAAAGCGTTGACCCGACGAATGCAACGAGTAAAAATTATGATCCCAGCAGGAATCGAACCCATGCTTTCTGCGTGGCGGTCAGGTATTCTACCACAGAGCCACGCCAGGTCTATAAACTCGCTTGGGAAAGCAGCCTGTGCAGGCGTTTTCGGTGCAACGTCAATAGTGGTTGTGGTGCTGGCTATCTAATTTTATAACAAAACAAGGAACATTACTCTACACATGTACTACTCCTATGACGCAGGCGTCATATCAGATTAACGTCTGTGGTTCCAGTGTTGGCTCCGCTTTTATAGCAGTCTAATAAACATTAGATTTGTATTCCTATGATTCAGTAAGCTATATTCAAGCGTTCCTCTACCCCGGAAGAAAACGCTAAAGAAAGTCACGTATGATATTCACATCATCGCACCGTAACGTGCTCTTCGTTTCGACCATATTGACGTCTGTGCACTAACGTAAGTGCTGAGTCTGCTGACGTTACGTCAGGCCATAATTTACCCTTTAAACGCCTGCGTTGTCGACGTGCCTGGTAAGCCCACGATGTGCGCCCAACTGCTACACTTACAAAGATGCGTCGATCCACCTCATAACGCTTGGCTCAAGGCCAATAAATGGAGCGTAGAACTACTCGCCGACTGCTCCGCATGAAACCAATTCCCACCAGGCGTTGGATCTGCCGATTTTTTTTTAAATACTGGCACTTTCATAAGCTGCATGCGCTAATGTACATGTATACGCTTTTTTCGTGGCAAAATGATGATCGCCTAACCACGTCGCCGTGTCCGTGGATCTCATTATCGAGGACCCTGATATTACATTACGCGGCGTTTAAGCGCAGGCTGCTGTCGATGTTCCTGGCCTTCCTCGAGTCTTACGGCATCCAAGACGTGGAGTCGGTGTTGCACCACTACGGATTCGACGAGCCGAGCGTGCTGGACGAGACGCTGGGCCTACTGTTCCTGCTGGAGCTGGCGCGTCCCGTGGGCGACTTTCTGATATACTGCCCCACGCTCTTCTTCCTGGAAGAAACTGCCAGCGTTGGTGGGAGGGCGTTCTTCTACGAGTTGGCGTACAGCCCGAGCTACAGGACGTGGCCCGCTTGGCAGGGAGTGCCGCAGTTCGTCGATCTCGTCTTAGCCACGGGTCTCCTGGCCGAGCTGGACGCCTCGGCGCGGGACATGGTGATCGCCCGGGACTTTTCCAGGATGATCGCTGGATTTGTCAGGAGCGGGTACGTTCGAATCCACATCTTCGCCCCTCTTCACAAAAGGCTCCGATTCTGGAATAGTTCGTAATATAAAATTAAGCCAGTCCTGATTCTGGGCATATTCATTCATTTTTAACACGAAAGTGTTTTATGCCGGGGTACACCAAGACTTCAGCGACGTATTTCCGTCACGGAAATGACGTCAAAAGATGCACATGATCAGATGGCAAAGAAAAACTTAAAGAAAAAAAGTTCCATCAACGGGGGTCGAGGCTACTACCTCTCGGTCCGCAACAACAGACGCCGGGCACCATATTCATTGCGCCACCATTACACATCCTGGAGTTGTTTACAAACGCACCCCTTATATCTCACACTTCACTCTCGCAGTACCCTTGTTCGGCGGGATGGTGTCGTCGTCTGGGAGTGGTACAGTGAAGTAATGCATCATAACCGTGACCTTCGCGATGAGCCGTCCCTTCGGCGCGTTTCCAATAGGAGAAATGCCATTTTGTGAACGCCTTACAGACTGCGAGGTGGCGACCTTATCCCAAGCCTTGGCCTCGCTCACAGCATTTATCCATAATAAAGATAGCTCTGCGACACCCGCCTACCTCGCCTGGCTGTAACGCCGCGTTTCCCGCTTACGCTCGCACCGAGGAAAATCGAATCCGGGCTAGGGGGGAGACATGATGCGCTTTGCGTTTCCCTCTAGTCCGGCCATGGTGTTCTGTCTACTCGTTAATATGCCGCGGGACGGCGACCTTGGGCGACGCTCTTGTGGCTGTCGCGCCGCTACTGGCTGTCACACATGGACGTTAGACATCGGGATGGAGATGTGCCACCGATCGTCAACGTGGGTGCATCCACGTCAAACGCTGCTATATCTGCCAAACACCAATAGACATTGAGCAAGCTATCTTATATCAATGTACAGTAAACATTCAATTATTTCTACTAGAGAGCTCTAGATCAAGGTGAAGTTATTAGAGAGCTCTAGAACTGGGCCTATACCAACACCTTCAGCTCTTTGGTTGAGCGCGCTATTTTTGAAAAATAGTGTGACTACCCAGCAAGTTTACGGTTGACGCATGCGCGTTGGCGACAACCCAAAGCGATTCTGCACGTGAAACTTTGTGCAATCTGTTCTAAACTCGATCGATAAAACCTGAGTCGTTATACAGGCGTCGGTAGCAATAAATTAAAGGAATAATAATTAAAATAATGATAATAATAATAACAATAATAATAATGATAATGATAATAATAATAATAATAATAATAATAATAATAATAATAATAATAATAATAATAATGATGATGATAATAGTAATATTAATAATAATATGTGGGGTTTAACGTCCCAAAACCACGATATGATTATCAGGGACGCCATAGTGGAGGGCTCCGGAAATTTTGACCAGCTGGGGTTCTTTAACGTGCACAAGTACACGGGCCTCTAACATTTTCGCCTCCATCGAAAATGTAGCCGCCGCGGCCAAAAATTGCAGAAATAGAGGCTCGTATTAAGAGCGAAGAATAAATACATTAAAGAGAGATAGCTGAGATGCCTGACTGTGATTGATGAAATTACATCTGGTTACAACAGTCGCGTTAGATTTCTGCACGCCACCGCCCCGTTTCAAAGGGGATGCCAGAAAGGATCATCACGTGAGAGCAATGACTTTATTACAGCCTGATCGGTAACACTGTTGCCCTGACTGCAGGAACCCCAACGTTCTTCCCGATATGATGTGGCACCGTTGGGAACCTTCGTCCGACGGTGCTCTTATCTTGGATTACGACGTGGACAGCGCATACAAGCAAGCACCGAGTTTCCCTGAAAAAGCCAACTGCGACTTCTGGAGAAGACACTTCGCGTCGAAAGAATGACTGTCGCTGTGTCGCATACATATTGAGTAAAAGTTGTGGTTCTGTTTGTCGTTCCGATAGAACTATAACGAATAAACATATAGAACGTGCCTGGTGTTTCTTCAACGAAGTTCGACATGTCCACGTACTGACGTCGTCCACCAGATACGCAGCCACAAGCCAAATCTTGACCTCTGTCTCTGTTCGTCAAAAACAGTTTTTAAATACGAAGCATTTCTTAGCGAACCTCAGGCACTTTGTGCGTTTCTATCTACGTATCTATCTATCTATCTATCTATCTAGCCGCCTACGTCTGGGCGCTCTCCTGGTAGTCTCCATAACTTGTAATATACCAAAATTGGCCTAGCAGGGGATCCGTGTATGGCGAACAAGATTCACTGGTCATGACATGAATAACGCAAAATACCTGTCGCGTACGTCATGAAACCCTTGCTCTCAGTCACATGTGGCACATACCCGCATACCAGAGTTCATGTTATGCGGGTCTGTGCCACAGGAGAGACAAAGTCTCAAACAACACATTAATCGCAAGCACACACACTGACAAGCAAGGAAAGGGATAATAATTGTTGGGGTTTTATGTCCCAAAACCACGATATGATAACGAGAGAAGTCGTATCGAAGGGCTCCGGAAGTGCGAGCATGTGGTATTCTTTAACGTACACCGATATCGCACAGTACACGGGCATCTAGCATTTTGCCTCCATCGAAATGCGGCCGCCGCGGCCGGGATCGAACCCGCGACCTTTGGGTCAGCAGCCGAGCACCATAACCGCTACACCACCGCGGCAGACGCAAGGAAAGTGACAAAGCTGAAGACAGAACACCCCTGGAAGACGCTGAACTACCATGCACTCGTTCACGTGGTCCACAACGTGGATCACGTCGATTACGCAAAAACCTGGGTCAGTGCTTCCTGCAGTAAATCTGCCGAAAGAGCCGGACCTCTCATTATTACCGGTGACTTCTACATTGATTTATCAAGACCCAACATCGCCTGGTCTTTATACTGCGTCAAAGAGGGCTTGCATGTGGACAGGGCACCAATAGACCTCGATGCCACGTCCAGGACAGGGGGCGTCATAGATCATTTCAACGTAAGAGGCATCCAGAATTTCCACCAGCTGCAGCTATACCTCGCACTTCACTACACTCAAGATCCCTCGTAGCCGCAATCGCGATCGGATCCGATTAACAAGTACGATACAGCTGCTGGTGCTCACTGATCATGGTAATGATGACCTTGTTCAAGAACTGTCAAGAACCCCTTCTACGCATACACATCGGTCCGTGAAACGTGCGGGCGTTCTCCGTCATAACGGACAAGTATAAGCATAACAACTTTAACGCAACTTTAATAACTGCTACTGTGACTGCAACGTACGTGCAGTGCGCCTGCGCGTGCCACTCGGCTGTGTGTATATCCAGGGGAACTTTCCTGAATGAAGCTTCGTTTCGAGTAACGCCTGTCCTGTGCATTTGTGTTTCTTCTTTGTGCTGTTCAGATTAGCGCTATCCAGTATTGATGAATATAAGCACCACATATCAGCTTACCGCATCTGGTGTTGGTAACACCCATGTTGCTCTTGGCATCGTTAGGCAACTGTAAACAACTGGTTATATAATACATATGCGACTCGTCAGCATATGAGTGTGTGTGTACCACTTCCACATTTCTCTAGCGTCATTCCGTAACGTTTCGCTTAATATGAAAAATTACGCCACAGTCACCATCGCGCGCATGCTTCGCATAGCATCGATTCCCACGGTACGTGGGATCTGCCGATTTTAACATGCGGGATTCCTTAACGTGCACGTAAGTATAAATTCGCAAGCGTTTTTGCATTTCGCCCCCATCGAGAGGTAGCCACCGCGGAGGCGAATCGAAGCCGTGCTCTCGTGCTTAGCAGCGTAGTACCATAGCTGCTGAATAACCACGGCAGGTGACCGCCTATTGCAGCTGAACGCATGTCAATATTTTGATCGCAACTTCTACGATTTATGGAAATTTCCAGCAGTTAAAACGCTCCAGTGACTTCGAATGGCTCGTCTAGTCCGTGCAGTAGATTACGTCTCGACCGTATGCCCGAAGACGAGAATGAGTGGACAAACACAGTTGTAGGCCAAGCTGTTGATGCCCGCGTGTGGGTGGCCAGCTGATTCGAGGTAGTCGTAGACTCGCGCTGATAGCCTAGTTCTGTTCACCAGCTGTAGATGACCCATGGGACTTGCGCTTGCCAGCTGTCCCTCCCACTGGGCGTTCTGTTAACAATTGAATAGGTGCTGTCTCTGGGTGACATGTGAATTTCGCAACGAGGGGGTGCTTAAAGGGGTCTGAAGCACCCCTTGGGCTGATTGAAAAAACACATCCTGCGGAAAGCTGACACGGCTATGAAGCTCTGCCAAATATTACAGTCGTGCGCGCCGCGATGGCCACAAGCGGAGCGCGAGTTGCCGTTTCCCCAGGCACCCTCTTTTCAAACAGAGGCCGGTTCTCACTCTCGTCGGTGGGCGGGGCGTCTGTCCGCTGTACGTCGCAAGAGCATAGCAGCTTATTGGCCGTAGCCGACGTAAATCGAGAGCGGCGTTCGGATCAGATGCGCTTCTTGCCGGGCGCCGCACTCCTCAGTACACGGTAGCCGCACTTGCGCAAGCGAATCACAGCGGGAAGCGATCGCGTTTCATGACGCGCGCTGGCGTAACTTCTTTCCCCCATGCCATCCCTAAAGGCCACCCATTTCACACTATTTATCATCATCAGCAGCAAAGCACAAACAAAGTAAGCAGCTGCGTAGGTTCTCGTGTTGCCTTACGGACGCGCCCTTCGCTGATTCGCAAAAGGAATAATTATCGCGTAGTGGGCACTGTGCAACTGTAGTTGCAGTAGGCATTCCATGAGAGTTTGTAACGGCCAATGTTACGCGCACAGACGTTCGTTTCTTTGCGGCGCGGTTGAGGCATGCACAGAGAACAGAAGTCAGGCTAGCAATTCAGAAGGCGATGCACACGGGGCTCGATTACGCTATCGCGTTCTACTCTTGAAGGCGAAGCTCGAGCGTCCTCCATGCATTTTTAAACAGCTAAGCTGTTAAGGCTATAGCCGTAATTTGTGCGGCCAATAGGGCATGTGCCATGCGGCCTACGCGAGAACTATCATCATCATGAACGGGTATGTGCCACAGAAATTGGATAAATCCCTCTACTCACCACTGGTCCACTCAAAATGCAGGGGAAAACTATCGTCATCAAACGGGTATGTGGAAAGAAGCCAAACCAAGCTCGACATGTAAACCTGACAAGCTGCCGAGTTCTACCGACTCTACCGACAACCTAGCTACAACCATGTTCTGCCTACCTACAACTAGAATAAGCAGCAGCCTGTAGATCTGTGAGAGGGGCGAACACTGGATATCAGCGCGAGGTTCTGTCGCTGGAGTTCGGACATCCATGTCCTGTCGGTGACTGTCTGTGGTTTAACTCAATCCTCTATGCGCTGAGAATCAACGCAGAAACAACCTAGCATCACCTAGCTAAAGCCCAGCAACGATCTATAAGCAACCTAGAAAAAACCTGCATCGCCTAGCTAAGGCCTAGAAACAACCTAGAAGCAACCAGATTAGTCTTCAGATTTCGTCCAGTTTCGCTGTTTCAAGCCTTGCGCGGCTTAGTGCAAGCTGCGCCAATTTTTTGTCTCCGTTTCTTTGCGCCGCGCATGCTTGGTATTTCAAGAGTTCCCTGGATGAAATCGAATGTCATAACTGCGTTTGGGTGCACGTGTGTGCACATGCGTGTGAAGGCTGGCTGAGGCAATCAAGGAATACGGCGCCACGTGATCAAACATGACTGCGCCCAATGTAGCGTGGTGTAAAGGGTCTAGCAGTGTGGTTTTCTGGACTTGAAAACGGGGTACCAGCGAAAACGCAGAAACACGTACACAAGAAGAAGGCGTTACACACGCACGAACGCTGGACTTTCAACTCTGCTTTATTGGAAATTGCATTGCCGCACAAGGCTACATAATGCTTCAAGGCTTCAAGTTCATAATGCACCAACTGGCCCAACAGCTAACGCTAATGGTTTTTTGGGCCCGTCTTCGATTGTGCGTTTATTTTCTTGCGTCGCGTCGTAATCTGCTCTAACCTTACACGCTCTTAAAAACGGTCTATTGTCTAGGAAGAACTCATGGAGGAAGTAAAACGTCGGGGGGAGCTCCTCGCTACCCGACTGAGGGAAAACGAAAAACATTTCTGCCTAAGCCCCTGGCCACACACCCCTTTTAGCGGTAAAAGACACCCGTCATCCGAAATACGTAAAGTCCGCAAAAAGAATGCACCTTCCAAAGCTAATATGAAGCTTAGACAAAACAATAGGCGTAAACTTAATGAAACAGGAGCGGTGTGGAGGCTGGCCCCCTGCAGGTCCCGTCGCACAGCATCGCGGGGAAGCGAGTGCGAAGCGACGCTTCTGCAGGGCTGCAACGACCCGGTTGCGCTACGACCAGAGTTCAGACTACATCGATCGTTGCTGCAGTCGACACAACTGGCGGACACTTTACCGTCTCGAGTAGCTGGCATTCGAGCGAGCAGCCCTCGGGCAGGCCTGGATCGCTCCTCTGGCCCCGGGCCATCAACCGCCACTTCGCAGGCACAGCGGTGGGCGCTCACACGACTCCATCGGCGGTGGTCACGTTCGGACGACGGTACGACGCAACCGTCTTCCAGGATTCGAACCCATAACGCCTTCCATACTCACCAACGAATGTGATCCGTGCCACGTAGACAGTTCTGACCTCATCGTCACTGGTCTGGTGATAGCATGCTGATAAAAGTGACAAATATACCTGTACATACAGCGGGTATCTATGTTCGCTTAGAATGTACTTAAGCCAGGTAGCACAGCCCAATCCAAACGTACCATACAGCCACTTTCCACCAGGGCGTTTGGATCTGCCGAATTTTTTAGGGGGCGAAGCTCCTTATGGGTGTTGGTTCTGGTTTGTCCCCCCCTTCCTTCTGTAGTAGGTAATAGTAGGTTACACAACTTCGATGTCTTTAGCAGTGCTGCACTAGATGGCGCTGTCGTAGCCACCTCTACTTCTCAGAAAGCTCTCTAGATGGCGCGGAGGCGCTAGCTGCGTTCCAGATGCGTGCTCTAGTCCCCCACCTCACCCCCTCTCTGGGCTCCCGATGCCGATGCAGGCAGCGGTCTGCTAGCGAGTTCCTTGATTGAAAAAAATTCGGCAGGTCCCACGAACCGTGGGAGTCGATGTCATGCGAAGCACGCGGCGGGAAGGTGACCGTGGCGTAATTTTTTTTACTGGCGAAACGTCAACAAAATGACGCTGAAGGTTTATATAAATTTTAACGCACACATTTACGTTGAAGGGCCGCATATGTGTTATATAATCAGTGTGTACAGTTGGGTAACGCTGCCAACGGCAACGTGGGTATTTCCAACACCAGAAGCGGTAAGCTGATATGAAGTGCTTATATTTGTCCCATAGATGGATAACACACGCACGTTTCACGAGCCTGTGTGAAAAGCTTGTGCGAGAACAAGGTGCGAGTACAGCTGGTCATGACTTGTTATCGGTTACCGGTTATGATCGCGGGACGAGGAGTCCATGTGTAATGAAGTATGAGGTAAAGTACAGTTTTTGGAATTCGTGGATGCCTCGGCCATTTCGTCGACATATTGTCTGTCGATAGAGCTGGCGAGATGTCGGAACCTGAAGTCATCTTTTGCGTTGGTGAGGTATAGGCCATGGAGGCTCGTAGGCCTGGATAGTGCTACGTAGACCAACATCAGTGGATGGCGCTTGTCGTATTCGTAGACTACCTGGGCGTATGTGGCCTACTAGCCTAGTCTACAAAGCGGTTGTCAGTCAGTCTGCCAACATGCTCAGTCATCATGAGGCCATCGCCCAGCCTCGCAAGGAATGAAGAAGACACTGCGTCGTTCTGGCGGACTAAGTGCACTTTACGGTGCGGTGATGTGAGTATCATACGTAACTTTCGTTAATGTATCTATCCGGGGTCGAGCAATGCTTCGATATAGCTTGCTGAATCATAAGCATACAAATGTAATGTTTATTAGAGTGCTATAAAAGTGGAGTCAACACTGGAACCCCAGACGTTAAAGGGACACTGAAACGGTTTTTTGAGGTTTTGTCCGCATTTAGGCAGGGGCGTCCCCAAATCATTCGCACCAGAAATTAAGCGACGCACTGTCTACCAAGGCCGCTACAGAATTTATATCTATACCCTCCTCCTCACCACTGCCTTGCACCCTCAACTCACAGACACCCTGACATCGCCGGCGATCGCAGCGCTCTCATGAGCGCACTCGACGGTTTGAGCTTCGCCCAGTCATGGCTGTGCGCCGACGGGTTGCGCGCAATTTCGGAGGCCCAACAAAGACGAAGCTCGCGGAGTGGTTGATATCTGCTCCGACAGGTGCCGCCACACTACCAACAGATCTTATTTTATTCTCCTGTACGGCGACAATCTGCAAAAGCCTGCGGACAAACAAAAGTAATTCGAGAACGATCACCGATAAGCGTAAACTCGGGCAAGGTGGTTGTGTCTTCAGGGATGAAGTTACAGCCAAAAAAACGCGGATCGTGGCGTTGAACGGATAGCGGGAGCGCGACGCTCATTGCAGCGACGAGCTGAAGGTATTCCGCTCGCCAGATGCCTCACGAACATTGCACGATGTCGCAGCTTTACAAGTCACCAATTGCTAGAAATTGCTAGATATGTGGTACACAACACGGCTAGGGAAATTAATTATGTTCAAGAAAAGAAACCTCGAGATAAACACTGTCGCTCAGCTCACGTCAACACGGAGTACGTTGTAACACAGGCAGACGACGCTCGCCGCCCACAGGAGGTTCAGGGACGTGTACTGGACATATCCAATCAGATCAGCCGCCTGCGTGACGTCGTGCTTCCAATACGACGCGCACTGGAAGTGGGCGGTTTGAAAACGCGTTTGGCTGAGCCGCTGTGATCGGTGGCGATTTGCAGCTTCAAAGCCTTGTAATAAATTACACAGTTTACGCACAGAGCTTAAATCAGTCTGTAAATGATCCTTAGGACGTGCTCTACCGGCTCAGTGTGTTCGTACAAAATCGTCAAAACCGTTTCAGTGTCCCTTTAATCTGATATGACGCCTGTATCGTAGGAGTACAGATTGTAGGAATATCATCTAGTGTTTATTGCTTGCTTGTACAATTAGAAAGCAAGCACCACAACCACAATTGACGTTGCACCGCTTTTACGCCTGCATAGGCTGTTTTTCCAAAGCAGTTTAGAGCCATGGCGTGGCTCTGTGGTAGAATACCTGATTGCCACGCAGAATGCTTGGGTTCGATTCCTGCTGGGATCCCAAATTTCAATCTTTCCATTTGTCGGGTCAACGCTGCCGATGTTGGTTTTTATTAACGCTCTCGCACTTAGGTTACCAATGTCTGTTCTCGCCGTTCCTGGTTAGATATAAACTGTCAATCACCTGTGGCGCATACCCGTACACCTGGACCCGTGGTCAACGGGTATGTGCCACACGTGTCTGGAGGAAAGGGTTTGACGACGTACGCGACAGGATTTTCACGTTATTCATGTCATGACCGGACAGTCATATTCGCCAAATCCTCTTACCCTCCGACGCCAATTTTGGTCTACACCAAGTTAAAGAGGCGATCATGAGAGCACCCAGACGTAGGCGGCTAGATAGATAGATAGATACGTAGATAGAAACGCTCAAAGTGCCAGAGGTTCGCTAAGAAATGCTTCGCATTTAAAACCGAGTGCTTGCGCTGCACAACCGTTCATTGACCACCCCGTATATATAGGCACTGGATTTTGACCTCCAAGGTAGTGCCTGTGTGAGAGTTATTCTGTGCGTGATTAAACAATAAAAATTCACAGCGTACATGTAAAATTAAAGTGAGCTACAAGTCATCATGACTCTCATCGACACTAGTATAAACGCTGCCGATCTCATGTCGTTGATGACGTACTGGGCAGAATTCACGGAAGATTCACATATGGCGCCTGTCATTGGTAGAAGGCAATAGTTCGATTTAGTGCGGCGACGTACGCTAGGGGGACCGTTGTAATGAAGGGACCACGTAAACCAACAGTACAAGAAAAGTTTGATGTTTAATATATACACTCTGTTTCTCACGTGTTTACTTGATCATATACTTGGAGAATTACTCGAAGTATTCACGGTTTACCGATGATTTCCCCCGGAGGTTCGCACCACTCATCATCCTTCACCCCGTGGATAGGCTGTGGATTTCTTTTTCTGAAAATACAGGCACTGTCATAAGCTGCATGTGCTAATGTACACGTATACGCTTTTTTCGTGGCAAAATGATGATCGCTTAACCACGTCGCCGTGTCCGCGGTTCTCATTATCGAGGACGCTGATATTACATTACGCGGCGTTTAAGCGCAGGCTGCTGTCGACGTTCCTGGCCTTCCTCGAGTCTTACGGCATCCAAGACGTGGAGTCGGTGTTGCACCACTACGGACTCGACGAGCCGAGCGTGCTGCACGAGACGCTGGGCCTACTGTTCCTGCTGGAGCTGGCACGTCCCGTGGGCGACTTTCTGGTATACTGCCCCACGCAGTGGCGCACCGACGGGGGGGGTTTCGGGGGTTGTAACCCCCCCCTGAGGCCGACCAACCCCCCCCCCCCCCGTAACTGCTCCGCTGTCCTGCTCACCGGGAGTCCAAGGTTCATATCCAGAGGTGTCCTGAGGTCGACTTTTCCTGACTGGCTCTAGAAATATGTTGTATTCACTCATCTACTCCTAAATTGAAAAAAAAAAAAAAACGCAAACCGCATGCTCTATGGCTCTGCGTTCCTAAATGTCCAGGGAAGCAGCTTTCCAATAATAATATCTGGGGTTTACGTCCCAAAACCACGATATGATTATGAGGGTCGCCGTAGCGAAGGGCTCCTGAAATTTTGAACCCCTGGGGTTCTTTAACGTGCACCTAAATCTAAGTACACGGGCCTCAATCATATTTTCGCCTCCATCGAAAAAGCAGCCGCCGCGGCCGGGATTCGATCCCGCGACCTTCGGTCAGCAGTCGAGCGCCATAACTTATCACTAGACCACCGTAGCGGGGCGCAGCTTTCCAAGAAAAAATATGCTTTCACGGGTTGTCAGTCTGGCCCCCTTTTTATTTTCTTGCCCCTTTGATTACTACAATAGAGCATGCCACGGCAAATATAAGAATGGAACGCATCGAGGGACGAGCTCTCATTTCACTCCAGCCGCAACCAAAAATATTTCTCAGATACGTCTAAACGACTGTTTTTCGATCGTCAAGAGATCTTACGTCATAATTTTTCTCTCTCATATAAATTTCATTGAACGAGAATTCAATTTGCCCTTGAAACATGACACTCTCGGCCGTGTTTGGATGTTCCCGTAGCCTGAAAATAAAACTCTGCAAAAACACCTACACAAGTCGATATCTTCGGTTTTCTTCAGACCCCCCAAAAATGCGGAATATATTAGTCTTAGACATTAATACGAAGAGCCGGAACATACTGCAGCGCACAACGTGAAAAAAACAAAAGAAAACAGATGATATATTCAAGAAACTCACCAAGAACAGCTACGGAAAGTCATTTATTCAGAAAGCAGTTCACTTCCAAAAACACGACGCAAGCTGATAAATCCAGCAACACCCCCCCCCCTCTTTTCCAATCAACACCACCACAGAAATGCATCAGTCTCTACAATGCGAGTAGTGATCGAAACCGTCGCCCCCAACGACCGGCCGCCGAAAGAGAAAATTCAAGACACCAGCTGAACCAAGAAGCTGAAAGAAAGACGGGAACCAATTTTGCAAGAGATCGCAACCCCATAGCCGAAGATTCCGAGGACGCGGACCGCCGAATCAATTTTCCTGAAACTACACTTTTCGCAGTTGAAACCAACTACCGGAAATGAATCCTGACATATGTTAACGACCCAAACAACGTGAACCGCGCTCAGTGCAACCTACCCTTGTGTACAGCACACAAAAAAAGAAAGAAAAAAAGAGAGAGAGAGGCATCTGCGTACCCACTTCGACGCGTCCGTCTAAAAAGCTCCCCACCCCCTTCACTGTTCAACTCATGCCTTCCGGTCAAGCCCTTGCACTGCTCTGTTCTTTTGCCAACAAGCACCGCCGCCCCGCCTGAAGAAAAGAAGCCCTCTTTCATGTGTCCCTTCCTCAAACTCCGGAGAAGGAACCGCATGGTTTTCTGAAACGCCGGGACAATGCTCACTCAAATTTTTAAAGATAAGAAGGCGTCGGCGGCATCTGATCCGTCCGCCAAGCTTCGAAGCACGTGTTTTCTATTTTCTTCGGGGCTGCTGGTGAATGGTACCGTCTGTCGCTTAATGGCTGCAACGGAGTGGTCGCGCATTTTTTTTCTGAACCTCGTTGACAGCGGACGAACGAGACGTGTTAGTGCGGCGAGAAGAAAGGCCACCTCGCAAGCGGCTCGTTCATCAAAGCGCCCGCGAACCCACGGAGGCTGCGTAGCACGAGCACACGACGAGTTTAAGCACACTGAGTGGTTCCTGCATTTCTGAGCAACCCTTGGAGCAACTAGTGTGTGCGTCGCCAGCCATTGTCGCAGCATCGCACGCACATCGGACGGAAACTACAAAGTTTGATGTGCACACATGCGTGCACGTTCAGTTTGCTTGCTAGAACTTGTTGCTGTGTTTGCTGCGTGAATCTGCGTTGGCAATGACCTACCTCGCCGAAGCCCTCTCTCGAAGCGCCAGTCGAACGAGGCTATGGTCGAACACATCCTCACCTACTACCCCAAAAAGGATTTCGTGTTCATATTCAAGCGACGCAGCAACAACACCGGAATGCCCGATTACGTCCATAGAGGAACCGGTGACTCAGCAGATATCGTCGTCTCATGCGTCCATTGACCAGTCATTTTTACTAAGGATGGTTCAGCCGCCGAACCTATATGCGCCGGAGTGACCTGGGAATCTACGCTGGAAAGTCAGTAAGTGTGGCTATAATGCAGTTTATCCGTGAGCTGAGAATTGTACTGTACGTGTGCTGCATTGAACTGTACATGCTATTTATAATCAATACTATGTAGTTTATAAGTAATATTTATGGGGCGCTTTGAAATTTATAGTTTGGCGAGACTCCAAGGAAGCGTAGGAAATTATCAGCTGCAGCGTTTTTTAAGAATAAAGTTGCCATGCATGCGGGCTTGTTCGTATGGCATTTTCTTATTACACTGGTAGTGCAAATACACGGGACACAACAAACGCACACGAAAACACACACACGGCGCTGGGTGTCTTCATGTGCCTTTCTTGCGTCCCGTTTGTATGCGCTACCTACCATAGTAATAAAGTTTTAACGTCATTGCGCGACCGCCAGCCAGCCGACATGTCGGTTCAATTTGTAGTTTATTTTCTACGTGCACTGCTCCACTGAACGGTTTTTTGGCCTTGTCAAGTTATTTGTTATTTCAACCTTTCTGTAAAACGCTGAATAATCATCATCATAATTCATGTTATTATTATTATTATTATTATTATTATTATTATTATTATTATTATTATTATTATTATTATTATTATTATTATTTGGTATTTTATTTGTTGTCGCATTACTCCAGCTGAAGCAAGGAAATGGCATATTATGCAATGTGCTTGCCCCCCCCCCGCACTCCTGTAACCTTGTCAGAAGTTCAACCCCCCCCTGAGAGAAATCCTGAGTGCGCTAATGGCCCCACGCTCTTCTTCCTGGAAGAAGCAGACAGCGTTGGTGGCCCGGCCTTATTCTACGAGTTGGCGTACAGCCCTAGCTACACGACGTGGCCTGCTTGGCAGGGAGTGCCACAGTTCGGCGATCTCGTCTTAGCCACGGGTCTCCTGGCCGAGCTGGACGCCTCGGCACGGGACATGGCGATCGCCCGGGACTTTTCCAGGATGGTCGCTGGATTCATCAGGAGCGGGTACGTTCGACTCCACATCTTCGCCCCTTTTCTCAAAACGCTCCGATGCTGGAATAGTTCGTAACATAAAATTCTGCCAGTCCTGATTCTGGGCATGTTCATCTACTTTTAACAGGAAAGTGTTATATGCCTGGGTCCACCAAGACATCAGTAACGCATTTCCGTCACGGAAATGACGTCGAAAAATGCACATATACAGATGGCAAAGAAAAATGTTCAATCGACGGGAGTCGAACCCACGACTTCTCGGTCCGCAACAACAGATGCCGGGCTCGATATCCAGTGTGCTACCGACACACATCCAGGAGGAATTCACAAACACGCCTTTTATATCAGACACTTCCCTCTTACAGTACTCTTGGTCGGCGGGGTGGTGTCTTCTGGGAGCGGTAAATTGAAGTAATGCATCGTGGCCGTAGCCTTCACGATGAGCTCCTGCAACGCGTCGTTGCGACACGTCCGTCCCTTCGGCGCGTTTCCAGTAGGAAAATTGCAATTTTGTGAACGCCTTACACACCGCGAGGTGGCGACCTTATCCCAAGCCTCGGCCTCGCTCATAGCATTTATCCATAACAAAAATAGCTCTGCGACGTGCGCCTGCCTCGCCTGGCTGTAACACCGCGTTTCCCGCTTACGCTCGCAACGAGAAAAATCGCATCCGGGCTAGAAAATAGGCATGACGCGCATTGCGTTTCCCTCTAGTCCGACCATGGTGTTTTGTTTACTCTTAAACATTCCGCGGGATGGCGACCTTAGGCGACGCTTTTCTGGCTTTAATACCGCTTCTGGCTGTCACACATTGACGTTAGTGGTCGGGATGGTGATGTGCCACCAATCGTCGGATTTGGTAAACTTTGTGAGCTCGTAATATAGGAGATAAAAGGATTTTATGCAGTCTATAGCTTCCTCCGACGAACAAGCGTACCTATAACCGCTTAGGCGCGAAGCCAAGTGTGCGCTACTCTTGGTTAGCCGCTATCATAACCGATAGTGGCCAACCAACGGTAGGAGGGGTGGAGGCACGTGCCAGCGACAACCCAAAGCGATTATGCACATGAAGCTTGGTACAATCTGTTCTAAACTCTCTACCGATAAAACTTGTTTCGTTATACATGCGTCGGTAGCAATAAATTACAGAAATAAAGTCTTGCATTAAGAACAAGAAAATATATACATAAAAAATAGATAGCTAAGATGTCTGACTGTAATCGATTAAATCACATCTGGTTATAATAGTCACGTTAGATTTCTCCACGTCACTGCGCCGTTTCAAAGGGGATGCCACTAAGGATCATTTGAAAGCAATGACTTTATCACAGCCTGTTCAGTAACACTGTTACCCCGACTGCAGGAACCCCAACGTCCTTCCCAATATGATGTGGCACCGTTGGGAACCTTCGTCCGACGGTGCTCTTATCTTAGATTACGACGTGGACAGCGCATATAAGCAAGCGCCGAGTTTCTCTGAAAAAGCCAACTGCGACTTCTGGAGAAGACACTTCGCGTCAAAAAAATGACTGTCGTCGTGTCGTATACACGCTGAGTAAAAGTTGTGTTTGTTTGTTGTTCCGATTGAACTTTTAACGAACAATCATAGAACGTGCGGCGAGTCTTCAAACAAGTTCGGCATGTCCGTGTCCAAATGGCGCCCACCAGATCGCAGCTACAAGCCAAAATATAGAACTATGTTCTTTTTCGTGCAAAATATATTTTTCTAACACGCCAGATCCCTTAACGTGCACGCAACTACAAGTTCACAGGCGTTTTTACATTTCGCCCCCTTCGGAAAGCAGCCACCGGGCTGGGAATTGAAACCGGGTCCTCATGCTTACCAGAGCAGTACAGTACCATAGCCGCTGAGCCACGACGGTAGCTGACCGCCAATTGCACCTACCAGCTGCACGCCTTTCTGCATTTTAAAAATCGAAACTTCTTTGATTCAGAGGGATTTCCTGCAGCTTAAATGCTCCAATGGCTTTGAATGACCCTTCCTGTCCGTACAGTCGATTACGTCTCGACCGTATACGAAGGCGAGAGTGAGTTAACAAACATTGTTATCGACGAAGTTGTTCATGCGGGCATATGGGCGGCCGCCTCATTTTAGGTAGGCGTGGACTCGCGCTGATAGCCTACGGCAATGTTCGCCAGCTGTACAGCTGGTCCAAGGGACTTGCGCTTGTCGGCTGTTCCTTCCGTTGGTGTTCTGTTAATGATTGAGTAGGCATTGTCGGTGGGTTCCTGTTGCAGTCCCAGACCATTTGATAAAGTATGTCTGGCATATTGCAGAATTTCCGATCTCTTGTATATGTTCCGGGATACATTACGTGTTGCAGTAGAAGGCCGTGGATGAGAGCGCCCAGTTGAAGCCGACACAGTATTACGGCTGCTTCTAGAGAATGTAAAGGACAGAACCTTGCGGCACACCAGATGTTACGGAACAATTGCGTGAGTTATGACCGTTAGCTGTTACATGTTGGTTCTGTTAGACAAGAAGCATACAATCCATCGTAATATGTTTGAGTCAATATTTAGCATGCTTAATTTCAGTAGCAGTAAACAGTGAGAAACGGTGTCAAACGCTTTTTGAAAATCAAGGAAAATACAATCGATAATGGATCCAGTGTCAGATGCTGAAAATAGGTCGTTGGTGAACTGAAGTAGTTGAGTTTCGCATGAGTAGTGTTTCCTAAAACAATGCTAACTGCTGTGAAAGAAGTTATTTTTTTCGAGAAATATAATTAAGTTAGAAAGATGGTGTGTTCGAGAGGCTTACATGGAATACTAGACAATGTAATGGGCCTGTAATTAGAAGGATTAGACGAGTCATCTGATTTAGGCACAGGACCCACCTTCCCCGCCTTCCAGTCACTGGGCAATGAGGCATTTTTCAATGACTGTGAAAAGAGCGGTGAAAAAATGACTGAACAATAAATGGAAGTTTGTTTGAGAAATTGGGGAGCGATTCCATCTATGCCAGGTGCTAACGCTTTCATTTTAGGTATGAGGTGAAAAAGCCCCAATTGATCAATGATGATTGGTTCCATTCGGGGATATCCAGGATCGGCTTGAATTGGTAAATGATTGCAGTGCTCAGCAGAAAATGCGCTTTTAAATACGTCTTGCAAAGCTTCACAGCACCTGTAACTTGCAATCGCCAAACCAAGTTCGTCACAAAGATCGATGTTCTTATTTTTTGGACCATTTACAATACACCAAAACTTACGAGGCTTAGACTGGAGAAAAGTAGGAAGTGTATCGCTAAAGAAACTATGTTAGAAACTGCTTAAGCGTTTTTGTAGTCTAATTTTGCGCTGTGATAAGCCGCCCATCTCTCCGTGGTATCAGATGAAGCGCTGCGGTAAAGTCGCTTTCTTTTATCACGTAAGCGAAGAAGTGCTCATGTGAACCACGGAGAGTGGAACGCCTTTCGAAAAGTTCGCAAAGGTACATAACAATCTATAAGTGAATTAAACTTATTCTTGAACGGCACCCAGCTCTCCTCCACAGTGCTATCAGCAGCACATGCAATGCATTTTTCAGTGAAAACTTCTAGCTCAGTACATATATATTCATCATCAGCTTTCGCATAATCTTTTATAACTTTGGTTGCGTGCATAGGACGCTGTGGTTGCATTGCGCAAGTTAAGTGTACAATGCGATGGTCACTAAGTCCACGTAGGTAATGAATCGATGGAATGACCGAAGGATTAGTTGTGAAAACCAAGTCAAGTGTATTGGAAGAAAATGCTATGACGCGCATGGGCTCATGGATTACTTGGGTTACATTGAAGTCATTGCATATATCATGAAAGCGATTATCTTCCGCTGAAATACAGCTATTCGTTCCGTCCTCACTGCTGCAAGTGACTTCTGGGAAATTGACATCGCCCATGACAAATATTTCAGAATTTGGGTATCTGGCAGAAACTGCATGTAAACAGTCATCAAAGTTTTCGCAAAAGTCCGAAGGCTATCTTCTATTGCGGCATGTGTGTCTTCCCCGATGACTAAAATCTCTCGTTTCGTTCCGCCATAAAATCATTTATAAAAAATATCAGATGACAGGCTTTGCCAAGATTTTCAATGCTATTGACGCGCCCAATAGGTGAAGTATTGATATTGTATATAAAAAAACTCGTGGTTTCTTTTTGTTTTTCGTTTTTCTTTCTTTTTGTTTTTGTTCTTCTGTCAATTAACCAAGACAGATGCACAGTCGTTCTTGATCAGTGCCGCAGCAACCGCACAATCATCAAAAGGCCTCGACATAGGCGCAGACGCTCATCACAGTTCCTTGAAAAGTGCTTGAGTAGAATTTATATGTACATTTCACTTAGTTGGCGTTGTCTCGGCAGTGACGCTATTACAAGTTTGTATGTATGGATGTATTAAAATATTATCCCACATATAGTACATACCTACAGCGCACCTATTGTACATACCTATAGTACGCACCTATAGCGCTTCAATATATAGCATAGTCAACAATATGATTACAGTGACTGATCTCCACAGGTGTGCGCAGCGTTTATGATGTATTCGCACGTTATGTCTGAGGATGACACGACGGGCAAATTGTTTACGTTTGTAATCTAATAATAATAATAATAATAATAATAATAATAATAATAATAATAATAATAATATCCGGGGTTTAACGTACCAAAACCACGATATGATTATGAGAAACGCCGTAGTGGAAGGCTCCGGAAATTTGGACCAGCTGGGGTTCTTCAAAATGCATTAAATCGAAGCACACGGGCATGAAACATTTTCGCCTCCATCGAAAATGCAGCAGCCGCGGCCGGTATTCGATCCCGCGACTTTCGGGTCAGACGTTTGTAAGCTATGCATAGTTCATAAGCATCGTCATATTCGGTCGCTATGACAAGAATGTGCAAAGCTCGTCAGCGCTTAGGTGCATTTCACGGAGACTTGTCAGTAAAACCATTTTTATGCGCACCTTTCAGTCACAGCCCGGCGCTTTGATGAGCCAGTGACGACGTTCAATAGGACATCAACACCACTGCTGTTCTCACAACTAACTTTATTAGCGCAGAAACACATATTTTAGAGCACAACCTATCCCCACGTGACCACACGCCGATGACGTCAACTGATGATAAATGCAAAAGAAAGAAAATTCAAGAAAGAAACTTCACTGTCATGCAGGGCTATAGAAGGCACGCTTACGCCGCGTGTTAGCGTGCCTTCTTTAGCCCTGCATGACAGAGGAATTTCTTTCTTGAATAGTTTTGTCACATGATACAGTTTCGTCATGGTTAGTCCTAATCTTTTGCATTTATCGTCTGCTTGACTTCATTGGCGTGTGGTCACGTGGTTATAGGTTGTGCTTTAAAATATGTGTTTCTGCGCTCATAAAGTTACTTGTGATAACAGCGCTGGTGTTGGTGTCCCTTCTTCATCTCTGTCCTCGTTGTATCCTGCTGAATCCAGCCAATATATTCAACAGAGTCCAACTCGCCCAAACGTCAGTTCTTCTGAGTAATGACCCACCGCGGTAGCGCAGCGGCTTAGGTGTAGTGCTGCTGAGCTCGAAGACGTGGCTTCGGTTCTCAGTCACTGCGAACGCATTTCGATCGGGGCGAAATGTAAAAACGTCCGTGTACTTATATTTTGGTGAACGTGTAAAAAGGGCTCCACGTGGTCAAAAGCCGTACGGAGTTCTCATGATGAACCGATCGAGCAGATGCTCAGCGCCGCCAATCCGAGATTCATGCTGCTTTCTAATTTCACATTAGGGAGTATGTAATCGTCAGTGAACTTTCTTTTCTTTTCGATAACCTTAAGTATACCCCTTTAGATTATTGGGCTGAGACTAACTGACTTTGTAGCAACGCAGCAATCTGATCTAGTTGGAACTGACTGATTCTTATGATGCGCGAAAAACAAGGGGACAAAGCAGAGATACGCACAGGACAATCGCTTGTCCTACGTGTATATCTGCTTTGTCCCCGGGTTTTTCGCGCTTCATTTGCATGAAACTGACTTTCACACGAAATATTACTTAGTATCTCTCTCTCTCTCTCTCTCTATATATATTATATATATATATATATATATATATATATATATATACACAGTGAGAGAGAGAGAGAGAGCGAAGGGCGGCATTAAGCCCTCGCTACTTTGTAGCTCAATGCAGTACTGACGTACTCTGTAGATCTCTGTGGACGACCATGGAAGGGTCACTCTCTCATACTCGTTTATTATTTTGAACATGGACAAAAAGAATGCAGGAGCCCTTGTCCTATCGGAAAAATGGGGACAGCCTAGCTTTGCGTCCGCGTGCCAGACGTACTTTTCTTCCTTCCTTTCTTTCTTCTCTCCTTTCATTCTTCTTTCTTCCTTTCTGTGTATCTTTCTTTCTCGCTTTCTTTATTCCTTTCATTCTCTTTCTTTCTTCCTTGCTCTCTTTCTTCTCTCTTCCTTTCTTTGTTTCTTTTCTTTTCTCTCTTCTTTCTTTCTTTCTTTGTTTTTCTTTCTTTCTTTTCTTTCTCTTTCTTTCTTCTTTCTTTTCCTTTCTTTCTCTTTCTTTCTTCTTTCATTCTCTCTTCCTTTCTTTTTTTTTCTTCCCTTCTTTCTCCCTTTCTTTCTTCTTTCTTTTTTCTTCTTTCTTTCTTCCTTTCTTTTTCTTTCTTTCTCTTCTCCTTTCTTTGTTCTTTCTTTCTTCTCTCTTTCTTCTTTCTTTCTCCTTTCTTCCTTTCTTCTTTCTCTTTCTTTCTTTTCTCTTTCTTCCTTTCTTCTTCTTTCTCTTTTCTTTCTTCTTTCTTTTCATTCTCTTCTTTCTTCCTCTTTCTTCTTCCTTTCTCTCTTTTTCTCTCTTTCTTTCTTTCTTTCTTCTTCATTTCTTTTTCTTTCTTTTCCTTCCTCTCTTTCTTCCTTTCATTCTCTCCTTTCTTCCTTTCTTCTTCATTTCTCTCTTTTCTTTTCTTTCCTCTCTCTTTCTTTCTCTTTCTTCCTTTCTTTCTTTTCCTTTCTTCTCTTTTTTCTTCTTCTTTCTTCTTCCTTCTTTTCTTTCTTCTTTCTTTTCTCTTTCTTCCTTTCATTTTCTTCTTTCTTCCTTTCTTTTTTTCTTCTTTCTTTCTTTCTCTCTTCCTTTCATCTCTCTTTCTTCCTTTCTTTTCATTCTCTTTCTTTTTTCCTTTCATTTTCTCTTTCTTTCTTCCTTTCTCTCTTCCTTTCATTCTCTCTTTCATTTCTTCCTTTCTCTTTTCTTTCTTTCTTTCTTTCTTTCTTTCCTTTTTCCTTTCTTTCTTTCTTTCTTCCTTTGGTTCCTTGCTTTCTTTCTTCCTTCTTTCACCAAGGAACACCAAGGTACTTAACGGGTGTGGTCACCCACTTAACGTTGGCAAAATAGTCTGGCCTTGATGGCCACTCACTATGCCAGAAGCCCAGGCTCTTTTCCCAGTTCACTAGACTGCCAGTTGCATTGCCGAAGCTTTTATTACTCTGATGGTGGCGTTAACACATCCTCTATCAGTAAAACAAACTGCAACATCGTCTGCGTACGCCAGAATTTTAACTTCCTATGCCTGTAACGTGAAGCTGCGTGGCCGTGGCGTAGTGTTCGTGGCACTCGCTTTCGGACCGCGGAAACCCAAGTTCAAACCCCAGTCCCGAAAAGAAAATCTATTTTTTGTGTGAGTGTGGGGGTTTCTTGGAACACCGCCAGCTATTAAAGTCAGTCAATACAACGTACTGGTAACAACCTGAATAGAATACACGACGTGCTGTGTTCACAAAAAAAATTACTGAAGGACGCAAGAGTACTGTATAGTACTCTACTATGGGGAGTGTGTGTTTAGAAAAATTTATTATCACAGACGGTTAACATCAATAACAATTCAACGTAACATTTGCTTGCTAGACATACGTTTACGAGAATGACAAAACTTCAGTTACATGGAAACAGAACACGAAATGACTGAGGCAACACGTACAATCTATGTTTCACAAAACATATATATACACACACACAAATTTGTCACAAAAGATGGATATACATATGTACATTACATGGCAAACAAAAAGCACGAATAAAGCGTGAATATGTACATTTTGCCTATTTACATGGTATTTCGACCGGCACCAAACGAGACATCAGCCTACCAGAACCAGGGAGGCCGAAAGACAAGCTTCACGCGTCTGTCACAGACCAACACAAAAGGGCAGACCACTGCCGGAGGAATTCCTCCTTGCCGAGAAAGAGAGCTCCTCCGACAGAACAGACAGAAGCTCCGAGTATAGTCGCTCTAGGATCGGGAAGAGAGCGCGACGGCGACGGCCTGCTGCAACCGCCTCGCAGCGGTTTGCGCCAAAGACAGAAAGCACCGGCAAACAACGAGAAGGCAGGTGAAGCGGCCTCGAGAACAACGCCCAGAAGAAACGAAGCGATTTACTCCGAGCCCGCGAAATCCAGCATGCACGGCCCTCCAGAAAATACGAGCAATAAACATTGCTTCAGAACATGCTGATTTGTTTCCTCCAGGGAGGCAGTTCGGGCATGTTGCGGACTGGACCATTCTCCACGGCTCGAGGCGCTTCGAGAGTGGGAAGCACACCCCACCCAGGCGCCACACGAAGTCCCGCAGGTGGCCAGGCAGAAAAGATGCCGTTAGCGCGCTCCAAGACACACGACTAGAGCGAGCACGACGAGCCGGAGGAACTAACGGGAGCAACAAAGCAGCTGTTTGTTAACAACAGAATTGTCTGCACATCTACTCCAGGACAGGTCAACTGGACATGGCGAAAAAATGCAACAGCTGTTGCATAAAAATGCAGGGAGTGTTATTGACTGAAGGGCCCCTGTTAAGATGCATATTAGGCATCAAATGCCGGAGGTGAGTGCCCAGAAAGTAATACGCAAGAGTGCGCGCGGGCGATTCTTCCCCTTGTACAAGGCGCAACAGGAAGCGCAGTGCCAGCAGCCGGCAGCGTATAGACACCGAAGGAAAAGCAAAGCCTCCCTGGGCGCGCTGCTGTCTTAGTGCCGCGCGAGAGACCAACTCAGTGCCACCTGACCAAAAAAAGGAACACAATGCCGACTGCAGCGAGCACGATACGTAAAGGCGGCTGCACCACGTGACAGAGGTACCAGTACGACCGCAAAATACAGTCTGCGCAAGGTACCTTCGCTCGAGAAGCGGAAAGTCGAAATCCCGTGCGTCCTGAATTTTTTTAGGGGCGAAGCTCCTTAAGGCGGCACCCGTTCGTCCCTCGTAGTCGTCGTGGTCGTAGTAGTGAGTAACAAGTCTTACGCTTTGACCTCAAGGTGGTGCCGGTGGGAGATTTCTCCTGTGCGTTGTTGACAATAAAAAATTCGCAGCGTGCGCGTAACTAAAAGCCGAATTCTTCTGTCTCTCATTCCCCATATAGCAGCCATTGGCATGTTCCAGTAGGAAACGTTAGTAGAAGTAGAAGTGTAAGTGTTAGCTAAAAGCCGACTTCTTCTGTCTCTCATTCCCATTAGCAGCCATTGTTTACCTCCAAGGTTAGTCCTGGTGAGATTTCTCCTGTGCGTGATTAAACAATAAAAAATTTTGTTCAAAACGCCGTTGATTGATGAAATAAACCAACGAAAGACGCCAGATGTTTTGTAAAAGCAGAACGAAAGAACGCCAGTAGTTTTCTTAAAGTGTAGTAGTAGTAGTTGTATTTAGCCACCTCACCGATCGTCAACGGGCGAGGTGGACCGGCAACTGCGCGAGGACCCTGCCGTACGAAGTTAAATCACACTAAAAGACATACTTTGCGGGCGATACACTCTAGCAGTGAGCTTTCAACTTTTCTGTCTTAATGTACATGATAAGACATTATTCTACGAAAAACGCAAGGCACACCTTGAGCAATATGTTTGGTTTTGGGACGCTAAATGGAACCATGAGGCGATGCGAAGCCGGAGTACTTGCACGATCGCGTTCCGTTGGCTTTCGTTGGGCATGCTACCGACCTCAGCGTCGTGGAACGCGCGTCCTGTCTTCCCTCTAGCCTTGCTATATTCGCACAGGGCGAGCGGGGAATGCGGTCCGCTCTTTCGCTCGGGAGCGGACTTCTCCTTGCATTTCACCGATCACAAGTGATGATGAAGGGACCACGTAAACCAACAGTACAATAAAAGTTTGATGTTTAATATATACACGATGTTTCACACTCTTTATATTAGGGGCGAAGCTCCTTAAGGCGGCACCCGTTCGTCCCTCGTAGTCGTAGTCGTAGTGAGTAACCAGTCTACGCTTTTACCTCAAGGTGGTGCCGGTGGGAGATTTTTTCCTGTGCGTTGTTGAACAATAAAAAATTCGCAGCGTTTAGCTAAAAGCCGACTTCTTCTGTCTCTCATTCCCATTAGCAGCCATTCTTTACCTCCAAGGTAGTGCCTGGTGAGATTTCTCCTGTGCGTGATTAAACAATAAAAATTTTGTTCAAAACGCCGTTGATTGGATGAATAAACCAACGAAAGACGCCAGATGTTCTGTAAAAGCAAAACGAAAGAACGCCCAGATGTTTCTACCAGCAAAACGAAAAGGCGCCAGCTGCTTAACGAAAGACGCCAGATGTTTTCTAAAGCATTGGTTTTCTAAACAATGAAAATTCACAGCGTACATGTAAAATTAAAGTGAGCTGCCAAGTCGTCATAACTCATCGAACCTTTAGTATAAAACGCGCCGATATCACGTCGGTGATGATGTACTGGGCAGAATTCACGGAAGATTCACGGTTTACCGATGAACCTCCGCAGCTTCGCCCACTCATCATCATTCACCTCCGTGGATATGCTGTGATTTATGTACTGGCGCATTTCACGAAAGAGTTTCACGGTTTACAGATGATTCCCTCCGTAGCTTCGCCCCACTCATCATCATTCACCCCGTGGATATGCTGTGATTTTTTTCTTACTTCTTCGAGAGCGGTTGACCAAACGGAGTCACAAATGCCATAGTGGGTGTATAACATACCTAAAATACGAAGGGACGTGGCCGGTTGAATAGGGGAAACGGAGCTAAGTCTGGAGTTCGGAGAGCCAATGAACAGATACCGGGATTTGGAGAAGTTCAGTACTGCACCTGAAATGTCACCGTACTCGAAGAATAAACGCAGGCTGTGTGAACACTATCTTCATCTGAAAGGTACAGGGTTATGTCGTCAGCAAAAGCTGTGACTTTCACAAACATTGCTGCCAGGAAGCGCAGACCCGTACGCGCGAGACAATGGACATCCCTGACGGACCCCACGTGTAATGGGAAAGGCAGCACTTTCCCAACCATCCAGAACCAGTGTGCTTTTTATTTGAGTGTAGGTATTCCTAATTAATTCCACAAATGAACTAGGAAAGCCGAAGGCTGTGAGCACATTGAAGATATACGCATGCTCCAGTCGGTCAAATGCTTTATCCTGGTCCAAAAAAAACAAGCAGACCACGCGCTGACCGCGACAGCGTATAGGCTATTACATCACGGGTGGTAAAGGACAAGCTGTGTATTTCTCGTCCAGGCACTGATGAAGCTTGGTGATTACCCACCAGTGAGTTTAAGAGAGCCCTCAAACGTTGAACGATTACCGTCGCGAAGATCTTATAGTCGATATTAAGGAGCGTGATAGGCCTCCAATCTTCAGGACTAACAGAGGAAGCGTCACCCTTTGGGATAAGTATAATGCGGCCATCTCGAAAACTGGATGGAAAGACGCCATCATCAAAACACCGCCGGATAACCGCGGTAAAGGCAGCACCGATCTCATTCCAAAATGTCAAGTAAAACTCAACCGGAAAACCGTCTGGCCCGAGGGCCGTTCCACGTTTCATGGACTGCAGTGCGGCCTTTACCTCTTCGGGTGATGGAGGGGCATGCAGAGAATCAGTGGCTTCTTGAGAAACGCGGGGTAACCCCCTAAGCATGGACGGTAATATGTCACAGTTTGTCTGCATGGTCGAACATGACATCGCTTCGAAATGCGCCAAGAAAAGAGACCGATCACGCGTAGGAAGCGGCTGCGCAGGTGGTATCCGTGTGGCCATAGAGGGAGAGGGCTGCGACTGCCCAAAATACGAATGCCTCGCGTAGCGTAGTACTTCATGATGTGCACAGGGGTTGCGCCACCAGCGCCATGCTGCCGCCGCCAGAGACTAGGCAGCAATCAAGCGCTGGAAGCGTTCACGTAACTCACGCTGCCAAGCTCGCATCAGGGGAGTCGGCGTTTCGGCCCGCGGGGCGATGCGCAGCTTCGTTGCAGTAGCGGCCAGCTCCTCAGAAACGCGACGACGCAGCGAACGGCCTTGAACTGAACAGTGTAGACGCCACTGCGTTTTAAGAGCGTCCCAATCAGCTGGCCTAGAGTGTAGACGCCGCTGCGTTTTAAGAGCGTCCCAATCAGCTGGGCTAGATGTAGCGAGCGACACACGTATTGCACGTGACAAATCCCACCGTGAGCGCGCGTCCTGGAGGACGCGAACATCAAGGCGCGATCGTGAACTGCACATAGAGCCAAGTGAACAAGGGCACGCCTAGCTAAACTCATCCCGAATAGCCTCTGTAGGCGATCACGCTATGCTGTAGAGTTCTGCTGCCTATCCCTATCCAAATAGCTTTACTCTTAACCTGCACAAATAATAAGGTGCTGCTAGAGAGAAACTACGTTTCCATTTTATCCTTTAACCAAATGACTAATGAAAATGCCTGGGATAGTGTCATATAAATGTTTGAAACATTTAAATTAGGAGCGGCTAGGAAATGCTCACCAAGCAAGGGGCAGGTTCAACCAAAAGCACTGATAGACATAGCGATGTATGAATGAATGAATGAGTCAATATCAAAAATTGGCCGCGTATCTGCGTGCTTCGCTGCAAATGTCGTGTAAAGACGATAGAAGAGGCGCTGTGTGAGATATGGACGCCATCTGGCAATACGTCGGGAAACATGAGTGCTGTGTTGCGTGCTGGTAGTCCCGGCGCAGCAGCAGGCGAAGACCGGCGGTGACCAACGCGACCGGCGGGGACGCCAGCCAGCCCGAAAACGCGGTTTGGCGCGAAGCGCTGAAGCAGAGAAACGTCCGCACTCAACGAGTACTCTCCACACACTCTTATATTTACACGTCGCCTGGGTAAAACAGGAACGCCAGAGCGGCGCCCACAACCGGCAGCCTGAAGGCCGCCCACAACGCTGCTTTTTCATTTTTAAATGTTTTTTTTTTCACCTTCTTGGCCTTCTCAAAACTAAAGTTTTTCAACACCAACCCATGGCATTCGTACAGTGCAATACAGAACCGAAACCGAAACACAACAATGAGCTCGTGCGAAGGGCACGGAGGAAGGCAAATTTCAGCGCAGTCGTATTTTCAGCTTTGTTGAAACAGCGCTCACTAGACGACGACGAAGTAAAAGAAGGCACACGACAGGCAGCGCCTGTCCTGTGCCTTCTTTTACTTCGTCGTCGTCTAGTGAGCGCTGTTTCAACAAACATGAACGCATACCAACTCGCTCAAGCTTCCATTCTTATGCATTTTCAGCGCAGCTTAAGAACTAGGGTCCTTAAATTACGTATGTATGCATTTTCTATTAAAGGAACACGCCACCTAATACTTACCTAGTGATGTTGCACCTCAGATATGCATGATATTTACTTTTTGATCGACAACGTTCACAAGTATGAACAGCCATACCAGTTCAAGACGGCTGGCCCTTGGGCAAGTGGTTCAACTTTGGCCGAGTGGCTGAATCGAGGGACGTGCCGACAAACAGAAAGACAGAAAGACAGACCAAAATTTCTGCGTTTAAGTTCCCCAAGAAAGACTATCGTCTTTAATAAAGAAAACTCCACGCCTGCGCGGAAAGCGTAGCACAGTCACAGCGAAAGCTGGAAGAGCGGCGTTTCTAGAGCCTGTTGTAAACTCTCTTGGGGCTACTAATATAAGTACCACGGCCGCTACATAAAAAAACATGTGCGGCCTGCTGCGTCACGTCGCCGTCAATGGGCGAGCGCGGGTCGGCTGAGCGGCAGATGTTTTGGGTGAGGGCGCCACTAGCACGGCCCGCAAGGCGGACGCCGGCTCGTGTTACTATGTGGTCGCCTCAGTATTTATGCGTGTCCGTGTGCTTTCTCGTGTCTTTCTTGTGTGTGACCGCGCGTGTGAGCAGCTTGCCTCATGTTTCCTTCGCATGAGTACGGTTTTTCGGTGTGCGCGTGTGTGGCAGACGGTTTTAGGGGCGAAAAAGGAATTTTTATTTTTCCTCCAAAAGTACAAGGCGCTGGTTCCACACAACATACGGTTCCACAATCGATTTGACACTGAGTTACATTAGCACAGGTTCCACAATAATGTCACACACAATGTTTCACATTTTCACAGTCAATATTTTAGCACTCACACCACAAGACATGGCAGTGGGATTTATGTAGTTCGTAGTCCCTGTATGGGGGCACAAGTGAGCGTAACCCTGTTATTGGCGATTTTCACAAATGCACACGACCAACGTTTCAAGAATTCCTCCTCGCCTAGCAGAAAAAAATCTGTATCCAAGTGGTCTAGTACAATATTGTACATCCGCATCAGTAAAGGCCACTGGTTTTGGCGAGCCTTTGCCTGCTTGACTGCTAATCCCCTGTTTTCCCACAGTGTAAACATCCCGGCGGCCAACACTAGTCGTGCCAGTGCGCCGTTGGGGCACCTGTATCTTTTAACAAACCTTTCTATACCCAACAGGTAGTACGCCTTGTCCACGAGGGACCAGAAAACCTTGGCCACGCGGCAGGTTATCAACGCGTGTTTGTTATCTTCGTGTTTATGGCAGTACACGCACTGCTCCGAACGAACGTAATGCCACTTGTACATCCGGTCCGCCGTAGGCAAGACGGACCACCCGAAACGCCACACCACATCCTGAATGCTGCCTGGCAGCCAGCTAGGGGTCAACAAGACCCAGGGAAACCCAGGGTTCTTAGCCTCGCAACCAGAGTTCACCAATAGCTCCTGTGCTAGTTCTGTATTTCGGTACTCCAGGAGGGGAGTGTCCAGGTTCAGCGCGGCGATACGCTTGTATATTCTGATCACATGCCTGTAGAAGGGCGTCGGGTTTATCGCCTTCGGCCCCGGGGGCTGCGTCTGCAAAAACAGGCGACTTTGCACTCCTAGGAAGTACGTCGCAAGTTTTCTGGCGGGGTGCTCCTCTGGTAACTGCAGGACCCTGAGGGTCTTTTTCAGAGCATAAGTGTCTGCCAAGACGACGGCCGAAGGGATATTCCATCCGCCCCTCTCGCGAGGCAAGCCTAACTGTTCGTATTTTACCAGGGGAGTCTTTGAATTCCAGAAAAACCTTATAAACTTAGACTTTACCTTACGTGCCACCTGGTAGAGCATAACTATTGAATTTGACAAGAACCAGAGGCGACCTATAAAGACGCCCATGAGTAAGTACCGGCGTACATAATATGGGAAGTTAAACTCTAGGGCCCTGGTGATCTGCTGTTTTAGCTCCTTCACCTCCTCCTCCCAGCTCTCGCTGGTCGCTCCACTGGCCCTGTAGCTGATCCCTAGAATGCACACGCTATCTACGACGGAAATGCCGTGCAGACATGTAAGCGACGACACGTGAAGACATGAAGATTTACACTTGTGTAAATTAAGTTTTGCTACGGAGAGCTCCGAATACACAGAAAAAACCTTGAGGACAGCAGCGAGGCTGTCCTCGTCTCTATGGTATATCGTTATGTCATCTGCGTAAGCAGGTACTTTAACTGTGCCACTGCCTGGGGTCTGCAACCCAAGGACACTTGGGTGTTTTTCCACTTGGATCAGGAAGGGTGCTATCGTGAGCGCGAACAACAGGGGGGAAAGGGGACATCCCTGTCTCACGCCTCTCGTCACTGGAAAGGAGGCTACTGTTTCATTATTTATGGACAGGTCGCTATTTATGTCATTGTACAGTTCCATTATGAGATATACAAATTGTCTAGGAAAACCAAACGCCAGCAGGGTGGCGAATATAAACTTATGTTCTACCCAATCAAATGCTTGTGCCTGGTCCAGGGAGGTGAGCCATCCCCTCGCTTGTCTTTGTCTCGTGTAATCTATGATATCCCTGTTAAGCATGTTCAGTGTCTACATAACGACCTACCACTGAGCACGACTGCCAAGATCTGATGAGCGAGGGCATGACTCCCTGTAGACGCAGGGTTAAAACTGTAGTTAACATTTTGTAATCTGTGCCTAATAAAGTAATCGGGCGCCAGTTACGGGGGTCCTCGAGACGTTCTTGCGTCTTTGGAAGCAGGATAATCCTGCCGCTCTTAAATGACTGTGGCAGCGTGTGCCTACTCGTGAATACATTCAAGACCTCACACAGGGTGGGTCCTATGACATCCCAAAATGCACTATAAAATTCGACAGTTAGGCCATCGTTTCCCGGTGCGGAACCTCTGTGGAGGTGATGCATTGATATCGTTAGTTCTTCCAGGGTTATGGAGGCAACTAAACTGTAATACTCCTCGGGGGAAAGCTGTGGGAGATTGCTTAGAAACGGATGACTACAGAGCGAATCCAAATCGAGACGTAATTCACTCATCCCCATGCTTTCAAAATGTGCACAAAACCTAGCTATGTCCTGTTTGCTGAAGTTGCCGCGGTCTTCCATCCGACCGACTCGGATACTATTGACGTAATTAGGCACCTCCGGGCGAGAACTGGGTAGATTTCTGGCCTGGTAAGAACTAGCCGTGGTGGATGCAGCGTCCTTAGTCGTGCTAATCTTAACTTTAAGTCATTAGCATAGGTCTTCATAAGTAGAGAGGTGGGTCCCCCTCTTTCGACTATCCGGATGCGCTAAAGCGTTGCTCTCACCAGACCAGAGTAACGACGTTTCAACTTTTTACCCTCGTCGGTACAGATGTCACGCCACACCTGCTTGAGAGCGTCCCAACTACGGTCGCCTGTAGAGGCTGCCAAACGGTTGCGTAGACTGGCCCTCGCCGTCTCGTCACTAAAGAGTCTATTGTCGACTCACCACGGATGGCGGTATGGCGACCTGTCTTTAACCTCTAGTCACTACCACCGGCCTGTGGTCAGAGATGCCCAGAGCGTACGAGGGTGGATCAACCGCCTGACAGTCCACGACTGCCGACTGTAGTGACGGTGTCACATATGCGCGGTCCAGGCGCGCCTGCGTACTGGTACGCGACCAAGTGTGCTGGAAGGTCTGCCCGTGGCGCAGTACATAAGCGTCTGCGAGGTTGAATTGTTCTACTATTTTCCTTAGTTCTAGATTATACTTGTCTTTTTTTTCTCTACCCGGGCCTATTCTATCATTTAAATTATTCAAAACGCAATTGAAGTCCCCTATTAAGATTAAGTGCTTCCTTTCCAGGAGCATCGGGTTCAGTTGCCTGTAAAAGCCTGCCATGGCCTGACTTTTTACCGGCGCGTATATGCTAATGAGTCTAAACTGCTCCGCCTGAAACTCAAAGTCGAACGCTACCATCGACCATCTGGGTCGAAGGTGAAATGGCCCCCGTTAAGGAGAGACCAATTGAAGACTATTATGGCTGTGCCACAAGCTTGGTGTGTGGGAAATGAGAAAAACCCGCGGGCTGAGAACTGCTTTTCGAGTTCCCTGGCTTTGCCTAAAGTATCTATGTTCGTCTCCTGCAGGCATGAAATGTCGCACTGCAACTTTCTGGCTGTTCTAACTACCAACTTTTGTTTCTGTGGGGTGCGCAAGCCCCGGACATTCCATGTGACTATTTTTAGAGACATTTACATTTATCGAGCAACAGAAAAGGACGTGGCGGTTTTTTTTTCCTGCTGCCCCTAATTTATTTACCTATGCTATTCTAGAAACCATGTAAACACAAGATTGCCGAGTGACAGATTCTCCACTAAGCGATGCGAGAACACGAATTGGTTGGACTACGAGTGGAACCTAGGCAAACGAAATGCAACAAGTATCTCACTCACAGTTTACGGTAGGGGCCCCCGTCAACACCTGGTAGGGGGGGACTAGACACGCTTCTTGTGGGGCCGTCGTGCATGAGATACCATTATACTGGCGAGAATACCCTATTCTCAGAAAGTAAAAACAGGACATAATGCATCAGACACTCATGTTTGGGCAGTATGCCACTTCACTGTATGGCAGCCCAACTGTGGACATAAGGACAGAAACGCGCATATTGCGCTTGCACTTCACTACTATTTGATCCCCGTAGAGGAAAAAAAAACCGTGGCCATCTACTCTTGCCAGGTTTCTCGAGCTGTATGCCCAACTTGATATATGTCGTTCCCGGGCGAATATAACACTATTATATGTCCCTCGAGATGAAACAAACAAACAAATAAAAACACGTGCCCGGTATCGGGAACTCGTCCACTCCATCACTGCTGACATGACGTTAACCTTATGGCGCAGTCAAATACAGCTTGCACTGCGAAATGCACAAACTTGTGCACAGCAGCATCGGCCAACTGCGTATCGTCACCGCCTAAAAGGCAGGTGACCGCTCCGGCGCATGACACGTGGGATACATGACATTTTCACTTTCACGCGACACAGGAATAATTCAATTGATTGATCTTTGTGCACGACTGAGCAATGCCCTGTGTGACAAATTGTTTCTGCTTAAAAAAAAAACCTGGCGCCCATTTGGCGCGGACTTCACGTTGCTTGGTATCGCAGGCACGCTACCGTGCCAATTCTGACAGATCGCTTGCAGTAGCATTGCTCAGCTGTGCACTCACAGCACAGGACACATTCTCGGAAAGGTGGGCGCATGAAGCCCTTCATGCTCCTTGATAACTAAATAATGGCGTATCTAATGGTAATAAATACCAAAGTGCAATAAACACGTTGCACGCCTTGACAGGACAGATGTAAGATGCCACGCGCACCGCGTCACCCGGTAAGAACTTTTGTCGGCACTAAACCGACGGGAAACAGCGGCACACTCACGGCGCGGAAAATGGGTATACATTTTTTCGGCATCTGAACCGCACAAGACATCAGTACTATTTTAAAAAAAAGGGGGGGGGGCGGACACATGTTCACAGACTATGTTCACAGACCATTTGCCTCTTGCACGTCCTAGAGACGTTCACAGACATTGCGCGACTTAACATTTCTGCCGGGGCGAAAACCCCGCGTGACAATTATTCGAAAGTTTCATAGGCATATTGCTAGAAATTTCAGTCAGTCTGCGGCGCCTCGTTGGCGAGGACAGCCTTGAAGACACAGGACGGTGGGGGAAAACATGGAGCGCACCCACCTATCAGAATAAGTCGCTGTCTGTGTCCATGTCGTCGGCCGCCGGCCGCTGGCTTGGACGCTGTTTTGACGTCGCCTCCTCGTGCTCACTGCCCGACGTGCGGCTTCGCAGGCGCCCCGCGGCGTCACGTCGCACCTTTTTGACGCTGCGTTGAGGGCGCCCCCCGTCAGCCTTGTGCGCGCCCGGGCCCGAGGGCCTGAGCGACTGAGAGAGAGTTCCGCCGTGGGCGGCCTCAGAGTCTCGGCTGTTCCGCCCTCGGCCGACGCCTGCCGGCATCGACAACGGTTGCTGCTGAGTATGCTTCGGGGATTCTGTAGATGTCGGTGCGCGCTCGTCGATAACGAGCTCACCGGGCTCAAGCTCGTCTGACGACGGTGTTCCTGCAGGTTTCTGGGCCTCCAACACAGCCGCCGCCGTCCGCTCTCCTCGGCTTGTCTTCCCTCCTGCTTCGCCATGTTGGACGCCATGTTGAGCTCCCTCCCGGCTATGCTGTTGCGCGGCGCCGTCATGTTGCGGCGCCGGCTCGGGCCGCGGTTGCTTCCGACTGGAAATGGACGGTTCGGTGGGTTTCGGCGCGTCTCCTTCTCCTGGCGCTTTTCTGGACTTCTCTTGCTCGACTGAGCCGCTGACGGACTGGTCGTTTGCGGGCTGCGGGGCCTCCCGGCCTCGCGGCACGTCGTCGTCTCCTGTCTTGTTCCACCAAGGGCTGTGCGCAGCGGTACTGGCTGCCGGCCCGGTCCTCCCCTTAAGGCTCAGCTTCCGCTCTCCCTGTGACCCTTTGCGCGCCTCGAGGCTGCCTTCCTCCTCCTGCCTCTCGCCGCTGCGCATGCTCGCTGGCGTCGGCGCATCTGTCTGTCTGCCTTCCTGCTGCTGCGCCGGCGCCGTTGGAGCCGTAATGGCCGCAGCTTGCGCGAGCGTTTTTTCAGGGATAACTTGTGGTTCCGGGCCGTCCTCGTTTGGCTTCGGTTGTTTCGCCGGGCGCAGGGTAGTCATACGCCTTTGCGTCTGGCCTGCAGCGGTCGCCGTACCGAGTGCCGGGAATTCGTCAACGTCCATTGCCGCCGCCATGCTGTACGACTTCCTCGCGGTACAGTCGACGCTCGCGTGAGCGCCGCCACAGCGTCGGCATGGTTCGGTGCAGGTATCTGTGCGGTGCTCGAAGACGCCGCACCTGGCGCAGTGCGGGGTGTCGCATTGCGCCTTGAAGTGGCCCTCCTGGTTGCAGCGGCGGCAAAGACGACGTACGCCGCGGTACTCGAAAGTCGCACGACCCTGCGCACGCCTATGAACGTAGGTCCTTTTAGTGCGCCAACGAACGCCGGTTGTGGTCCGAAGACCGAGTTAGAGCCAAGAGTTGAAAACTGAAACAAAATGTATTCTCAGTTAAGGCAGTACAAGCATCACACAAACTTGCACACTCGGAAGGTATCAATTACAACTCACAACCTCACTTAGATGGTGTTTAAAACAACGGGAACGAACTTATCGAGCTACAAATGCACTCTCTTCCATTCGAAACTATCCAAGAACACTTACCGCCTTGAATGAGACCAAACGTGTGCAGCCCACAATTCTTTGAACGTTTCTCGAATATTTCTCTTCCAGGAAACACTCAAACGACCTCCAGCTCTGACCACCGTCATTCGGCGACACTCTTCAAAACAGTGCTCCCACGGCGTCATCACTCGATTCTCCGAGATCGACTGACCCCACTACACGACTCACTCGAACAACATATTTCTTCGTCTATTTCACCACCCTGTCCTACCCTCCGTCGTCTCTCGTTTGGATCCTTCCCATTTTTGCGAGCATTCCAAGTGATTGTTCGGCGCGTAGCACGTAGCACAGCGACAGCTAGGGGAAAGGGATTCGTCTCGCCGGTTCGTCTGCGGAAACGGTCACTTCTCTTTTTCTTCGACTTTCCTTTTATTCCCTCTTTACCCCCCCCCCCCCCAAAAGGCGCTGAGCCGTGCTCCCGTGAGGGTTGCAGAAAATAGTGCCTTATTCCTTTCCGTCAACCACAACCACCACCACCACTTCGATTTCTTGAATTCTCCCGATCTGCGCGGGCGTTAGGTTGTCGCGACGGCGTCTTCGGTGGAGAGGGTGAGGGTACGCCCTGCGCACTTTTTGATGCTTGTTTTTTTTTTTTTTTTTTTTTTTTGCGCGCTACCGTTGGGTGAAACAGTTGGTGCAGTGACTTGATGCCGTCGTCAGGATGCGGCGGCGCGCGCCATCCGCGCCTCTCGCAACAGCGAGAGGGGCGGATGGAATATCCCTTCGGCCGTCGTTGTGACAAAAAGAAGTGCTCTGTTACGAATATTACGCTTCCCGACACTGGTGATCGCACGGGAATACGTGGTACTTCACAGTAGCGTCTTTTCACGCGTTCGAGTTGCACAGCGGCACACAACAGCTTCGCGTCATCACACCGCTATACTCGGCGACAATTTTTCTTGGCACCACTGTGGAAGCTACGGAGCCAAAGTGCCTGCATGCGCGCGTGCCAAGAAATAGTACCTATATTTATTTTCTAATTCGAAAAGTTACCTAGCTCAAATAAATAAAGATTTCTTCGTTATAAAAAGAGAACGAGTATGGGAAGCCATTCGTGAAAAAATGTTATTGTAAACTTGAAGTTTCTTTCTGTCTTTATTTTTTGGACAGCACCACGTTTTCCTCACGCCTGCTCTCTCAGAGTCTCAGTAAACATGGCGTCTGCGATGCCGCCTGAACCGTTGGCCTGAACCGTGTGCGGCCGCAAACTCGCCGTTTCGTTCTCCGAAGAAGCTGTACTCTAAATGTGACAGAAAGTGGCTATGAAACCAGACCACGCAAGTTATCTGCAATGTCATCGCTGGAGTGAGGCGCCGTCAGCGTGACTCGTCTGCAAATTCGGTGTGCCGGACTGTCGCCGAGCTCACCGGAGTGAGTGAGCGAAAAGCGTATCAAGGCTGAAGCTCTGCGGGCCCAACTTGCCTCCCCGAAGCGCAAGAAATTGAATTTCTCGGGCCAAACTGAGAAGCGCATCACCGGCAAGACGCGGCTGCTGCGCTATTACACGTTTGCGTTGGCAGCATTGCGGCGCAAAGTGCACAGCTACTTCATGCGCAATGAAATACCTACGGCCGAGAAACTACGCTCTGTGAAGCTGTGTGACCAGCGAAGCTTGATAAAATAATCTGCGTCAGTCTCTTTTTAATTAAGCGTGAGCTCACTTTAAATCTAAACCCAATTCAGCGGCATCATGGTACTTGCATTCCGATTTATTCGAATACAATGCGAGCTTTTTCTCCAAATTTTTGCTACTAAAGTCGCCCCTCGCGTTACAATCGTGATCGCGTTACAATCTAGCAAACGCCGTATTCAGGTTGCGGTGTGCGCTTGGTGGCGTTCATCATATTCCCATGTGTCTTATTTTGTTGTCTTCGGGCTTCACCCGCAAAGACTGTTTGGAATGCTCCGCGCAGACCGCGATGCGATGTTCCAGAAGCGCCACGATTGTTTTAGATCTTCCTGTTAAGATTGCGCGCGGTACGCGAATAGTCAGAGATTACGTGGTCGCCAGCTATAGCACTGGAATATTCGATAGAACATGTATAAAAGCCGACACGTTTTACGACTTGTCAGAATTATTGACGGACGACGCTCTGACTGACTCGTTTCCCGCCCACAAGTTTGGCCAAATAAAGAGTTTCATCTTCGACACGCCTACTGCTGCCTTCGTCAACGTAACAACCCTGTGACAATATACAGTACAGTAGGTAGATGCATCTACGCACACTGATGTTCCCATTCTGCATGTATACGTGGTGCTCAACGCTCTAGCGATGCGAGCAAGCGAAACCGAAACTGGAACTGAAATCGGCTGCAAGATGCCGAACTACTTGCGTAGTAACACAAATGTGCGGATGCCCCGCCTCCGTAGCCTTCGCTCCAATGCCAAGATAAGTTGTCGCCGAGTATAGAGATAACGCCGCCACCAGCGATATTGCTGGAAAGTTCGATAGCGCCTGTATAAAAGCCGACGCGCTTGATCGCTTGTCAGTTGATCGACGGACGACGCCCTGTTCGCCGCTATCATTGTACAGCGTGCATTGCTGTAGTTCTAGTTCTCATTTTCCGGCCACAAGTTCGGCCAAATAAAGTTTCATCCTACAAACGCCGACTGCTGTGTTCGTCGACGTCACGACCACGTGACAATATATACCAAAATTTGTATGGCCTGACAAGAGTGTATGACGAACATAAGTGACAGGTCCTAACGTGAAAATCGTGACACGCATGTCATGTACAGCATGATTTACATTCAACGCTCATGGTGCGCTCGCGGCCGTTTCGCTAGCTTGATATACACCAAAATTGGTATCGCGCGACGTGACTGTGCGACAAACACAAATAACAGGTGGTAACATGAAAATCATGAAACGCATGCCATGCACAGCATGACTTACGTGCCACGCTCATGGTGCGCAGGCGGCCTTTTCGCTAGCTTGATACACACCAGAATTTGTATCTCGCGACGTGACTGTGTGACGAACCTAAATAACGGGAGTTAATATGAAAATCATGACACGCATGTCATGTACAGCATGAATTACGTGCCACGCTCATGGTGCGCTGGCGGCCGTTTCGCTAGCCTGATATACACCAAAATTGGTATCGCGGGACGTGACTGTGTGACGAACACAAATAACAGGTGATAACATGGAAATCATGACACGCATGTCATGTACATCATGACTTACGTGACACAGCCATGGTGCGCTGGCGGCCGTTTCGCTAGCTTGATATACACCAAAATCGGTACTGCGCGACGTGACTCTGTGACGAACATATATAACAGGTGGTAACACGGAAATCATGACATGCATGATATGTAATGTATGATTTAGACGCCACGCTCATGGTGCGCCGGCGGCCGTTTCGCTAGCTTGATATATACCAAAATTGGTATCGCGCGACGTGACTGTGTGATGAACACAAATAACAGGTGGTACCATGAAAATCATGGCACGCATCTCATATACAGCATGACTTACGTGCCACGCTCATGGTGCGCTGGCGGCCCTTTCTCTAGCTTGATATATACTAAAATCAGTATCGCGCGACGTGACTGTGTGACGAACACAAATAACAGGTGGTACCATGAAAATCATGACACGCATGTCATGCACAGCATGACTTACGTGCCACGCTCATGGTGCGCTGGCGGCCGTTTCGCTAGTTTGATATACACCAAAATTAGTATCTCGCGATGCGACTGTATGAAGAACATGATTAACAGGTGGTAACATGAAAACCATGACATGCATGTCATGTATGTCATGATTTATATGCCACGCTCATGGTGCATTCGCGGCCGTTTTGATGGCTTGATATACACCAAAATTGGCATCGCGCGTCGTTGCTGTGTGACGAACATAAATATCAGGTGGCAACACGAAAATCATGGCACCCATGTCATGTAGGGTATGATTTAGACGCCACGCTCATGGTGCACTCGCGGCCATTTTGTTTACTGGATATATTCCTAAATTGGTATGTCATGACAGGAGTGCGTGACGAACATAAATAGCAGGTCACACATCGTATATATGTAGCAGAATAATGATTCATTAGCATGGCATATACCAGATTATGTTCGCATGCATGTATGACAATCTCGCGATATATAGCGAACTAGATGTCACGACATGAATGACTTCATTAACCTCAATGACAAACAAGACGATGTATGCAGCTCTTTGCTGGCTGCTTCGCATTACATCGATTCCCACACTGCGTGGGATCTGCCGACTTTTTTTTTTCGCAGTGTATAAGGCTCTTAGTTAAGGTAAAACCCATTCCGGATGCAAAGTGGTTTACAGTCGTGCCTACATACATCGAGGTCGCGCGAAAACGGGAATCAGTTCGATATATCACATAATTCGATATAATTCTTTTAAATAATTTACCGTATTCTCAATGCGCAAGTTGGATTCATGGCACGACTTTAGGACAATGCAAGGAAAGCGGTGTCACAACAGTACGCGGGGATTTATTTATTTATACTCATGTCGAAGCAAAGCGCGAGGAAAACAGGACACAGTAAAGAACACACGGGACCTGTGTCCGGTTTTCCGCGCGTTTCGCTTCGACATGAACCTATACCAACTCGGCCAGTACTCTACGTTTATTTATATTTTTCGGCGGCTTGCGGTAGGAGATGCGGGTTATGTGAAGGGGCGGGTTATACACACGCAAATACGGTATCGATGTAAGTGTCTCAAAATCTTCATGCGCAGCAATGCGTAGTCGTCGGAGGCCAGAAACCACTGGTCCGCCTTGGCCATAATGTTGGCCTTATTTTCCAGTATCATATTCCGCCTACTTCTCTTGATGCTGTACGCAGCGGCAACGTCAGACTTCTGTTCTCTACGTTCGATTGTGTTGACTATCGCCAGCCTTGCGGAAAACAGCCAGGCTCTTCTTTATCACGGCAGCCATTGCGTTATCAAAGGCAGCGGAGAATCGAACGGTGACCCCGCACGATGGACCGACGCGGACGACAACAAGGAATCATGGGAGAAAACACGCGATGCCAAGCGGTAGTTTCTACTCGATCTGCACGGCGCCCACCCAGTCAAAGAGCTCACTTTCCCTAATACATGCAGGTAGTTTCTCTTCCGTGAGGAAAATCGAAGTTCTTCTCAGGGAAAGCGAAATTCTTGAGGCCTTCTGCACTATCTAATGTTCCATATATCAGGTGTTCCCGATATTTTCGTTCCAAAGAACCGTAAATCTTCATATTGACGTTAAATCATTGTTGCGTTCGAAAATGCTTCTAAATAAATGCTAACTAAATTTATTCGAGTGCGATATCGCTGGGTTTGACTGCATACTGTGTGCACATACGCGCATGCAGAGACACTCATGGACGAAATGTTCCTAAGTGCATATTCAAGCGCGTGGCGAACACGCGTAATACACAGTCACCAAGATTTAGCCCTATGCGTCTACAAATTATGAGACGATTTCTTTGGTCATTGCAGGATGTCACATTTAGTACTTAAATTTCTCATATACCCCCCCAGCTGGAAAAATCCAACCACATGCTTAATAACATGAATTGTGTCTATGGGTCATACGCTAGTTGATACAAGTGTCTTGCGTTCCGTAACCCGCGAGGAAATGAAACCTGCAGCGAAGACCATCACTTTCGCTGTCGCCACGAGGTTTTCAATAAAAACTTGCCGGCGCGCCAGGTGTTGCGATGTTAGAGATAGAATTTTGGTCACTTCTCGCGGATGTTGCATGCTTGATCAGGACCTCGAAACATGCATCTCGAAAAGAATGCATGCACACGCATGCTTTTATCTTAGGAGAAGGAGAAATCCCAGAAACAGCCATCAGATGGTTTCCTGCGCATATGGGACAAGTGGACGAAACCCGAGTGAACCTCAACGAGGTCGCCAACGACCGGGCACGAGGACTGACATGCCGTACCGGCCAAACTCGAGGTGACGTCCATGACCATTCGGGGGACACAAAAGCTTCACTGCTGTCGTACAACGAAATTACAAAGCACTACTACACGGAGCGTAGGCATTTTCCGTTGCCAAACCTAAAATTAAATAGACCACAGGCGGTCAGTCTGCGGTTACTGCAGAGGGGTACCTACCCGACACCATACAACGTGAATAAAATTTATCCGGAACTGGAATTGTACTGGAATCTGTACTATTCACGACCTTGCGAATTAAACCTGAGTCATTAATACCGCAGTAATTAAAACATCAACAATTAGGGCTAATTAATACGACGCTAATTAGGAGCGTGTACTTAAACCAAGATAATGAAGACCTTACTCACTGAAGCCGTGTTAATTAGGATCGTGCTTATCAGTATTATGCTAATTACCTCTGTGCTATTCAGGACCGTGCAAAATAAACCTGGGTAATTATTGTCGTGGTAATTGAAACAATAACAATTAAGAAAGGACATTCAATATCATGTTAGTTAAGACCTTCTTAATCAATAGCACCAATATTGACACCGAACTGACACTGTCATTACTCCGAAGCAGACCAAGCATACTGAGTAGACGAGCCACGTAAAAAGCTGGAAGAATCTAGATGATCGCAAGCTCCTCCAATGGCCCCAGCCTTGCACAAGTATTGCAAGCTGACCAAATTATTTTATATGCAAAGAAGCTGCTGAGTAGCGTCCACCGCATAAAACACTGGACAGGCACACCAGCACTATGACAGTCCCGAGTTGAACTGGGGCCTTTTCAGAATCAACGAGATTGTGCCCGAGTTCGCGCGTCATTCAATTTGATTGACAGACGCCCGCGGCGAAGAGCGGGTCCGCCCACCGCGTTTCCTCTTGCCGAGGAACAGTGCTCACGACGCAACGCCAGCGAGCGGCACGATTCATCTATGAGCCTAATCGCACAGACTATGCACACACGCACGAAGAACTAGGGGGGGATCGGAGATCTCTGTTCGTTCCGCGTTAGTTCTGGCGGTGTTACGTCACAAAAGTGGGCGGTCCGCAGCTCTCTTCCGCCGAGAGGAAAAGGACAGCCAATCGTCAAGCGGTGAGCGGCGAGCTTTCCGGAAGTAGACGCGCATCGTTTGTCCTCGGCAAGGGGACCGTATATTTCAAAACGAAGTGTTTCTCGCCTTCTAGTACATACAGTTGTTATACGAAAAGATATTGTTTTTCTTTTCAAGCTCAAACAGTTTCTGAAACAGCAATGGGTTTGGGTGCTGATATTTATTGCTGTTTGTTTTTCTAACGTTCTCGCTACGTGAAGTCGCGCGCGCGAAAAAAAAGAGAAAAGTAGCGGTTGGCGCAGTTTTTCAAGATGTCGTCCCACCGGAATATCTGGCTTGGCTCCCGGGTGCCGGATCGTCAAAGGGAGCTTCTGCTGGCTTTTATGAAAGAGCACCCACAGATCGCTACGCCGTGGTGCCCGCTGGGGCCGTCGTTCACGAGTGAGGACTAGGACGACACGTGGCAGTAGCTGGAACTAAGTACCTGCGCGTAAGACCACAGCCCAGCGGCAGGCCCGTTCATTTCGTTCGCACTGTTCGTTTCGAGAAGCGAAAGCGACGCACCACTCGCTCAGGTCTTGAAACGCATCTCGCACCTCCAACCGCAAGAGAAGCACACGTCGCAAGCGCCATTTTCTCAAAATCAGCTGTTGCGGCAGCCGCAACCGCCGCATCATGCCATGCGAAGCCGTTTGTTCGCTCGAGAGAACGCGTGCGAACGGCCTCGCGCTCCGTTCGTTTCTAGCAGACCACATGCTCGTTATGACGCGTTATGACGTCACCAAAAAATAAAAGATCACGCAAAAAGAAAAATGTCTACGCCCCTCAGAGACGTGGTTTTTTCCGGCTTCGGTCAATCGCGTGTGCCGCCAGAATGGGGGCAGAACGAACGGCGCAGAACAGAGATCTCCGATCACCCCACTCGCTATCACGCGATATGACGTCACCAAAAAAGAAAAGATCAAGCAAAAAAAAGAAATGGCGACACCCCCCGGCCTTGAGTGGCATCTCCTGCTTCAGCCAATCAGCGGGCTTGTTCTTCCCCAAGAGAACGAACAAGCGGAACGAACAGATCTCCGATCGCCCCCCTAAAGGTTATATCATCACGTGGCTACGATGTCTCGCATTCACTTTCACCGCTCTCAAGACGTACCGCTCATAGCTATGAAGCAAGCGCCCCTGGTGGGATTTTCGGCGAGAACTATTTACTTGTTTACTATTTACTTGTTTGTGGACGTGTTGTTTCTACCGATTCGCTACTACAGAAAAATCTTCAGACGTGTAATGTAAGTATAGCAGTAACCTGTCCGTTCATTTATCTGTAATATTCCAGAGAACCGAAACGAGCTGCACCAGAGCGCTGCGCGTGCGCCCTTGTTGCCTTCGAGAGTGGAAATTTCCATGCTGCAGGTGGAACGAAAGAATTTTCCGAAAGAGGACAAACGCCCACGAACCACGTTCCCCACCACGTCATTTTGAGGGGGGGGATGTGTGGGAACCACGCCCACCGGCTATCGCGAGATAGCGCCCCGTGCTGCGCAAAGGCGGTGCGCGTGGCACAGCTGCGCGGCTTAAAAGGGGCAGCCTGCGCGCTGACCAGGAGAGACGTGCCTGGGCTGCCAGGAAGGAAGGATGCTGCCACCCGCGCTGGCCGATTGCTGCTGCCGCCGATCATGGTCGCCGCCTCGTGGTCTCGAGTCCCTGGACCGACCCCGCCGTATGCAGCGTAGAGTTAAATAATTTGTTGTTGTTGTTTGTTGCGAGTTGAAGCCTCCGTCTTCCTTGCTTTAACTGCAAGCCCAGTACCCACAAGCCCTTAAACTCATACTATATAAAACCCTTGTTCGTCCTAAGCTCGAGTATGCAAGCGCTGTATGGGATCCCGGCACTAACACACTAGTTGAAACCTTAGAATCCGTCCAAAATCGGAGTGCACGTTTCATCCTTTCAGACTATGCACGCACATCTGGTGTATCATCTATGAAAACGGTTTTGGGCCTTCCACTTCTTTGTTCGCGTTGGAAAGTGTCTCGTCTTGTTCTTTTTTATAAACTTTACCACAATCCACAGCTAAAACAAGACCTTCTTTCCAAACCACACTACATATCATATAGATGTGACCATCCCCACAAAGTACACATTCATTTTTTACATACCAAGTTCTTTCACGATTCCTTTATTCCCACTACCACGAACGAATGGAGCCACCTACCCTCCTCTGTTGCCCAATTGACCGATGTCACTGCTTTTAAGGCTGCTGTTGAATGCGATGTTTACTCTTAGCAGCATTTTTCTCTGTTCACTATTATTTTTCTTATTACTATGTATACTCTTACCCACTCCCTTCTGTAACGCCTTCGTGCCCTGAACGTACTGAAACAAATAAATAAAATAAATAAATGAAATCACCAAGCACTTCTACATCTCGCGTCGGATCTTCCCACCGCCTAGCCCAAAGCTAAGCAGGCCTCAAGCGCTTACATTAAGGCTATTACAAACGAAGTCTTGTCAAAATCCGCACATACTGTACTTCATACACCCAGAAATCTACCCTGATGATGTATGCAACCACTGCAAACTCACCACGGCTACTCTGAAACACATGCTCTGGGAGTGCACCACTATGTATAGCGATGCTAACCCCGATGCTACCTCAGCAAGATGGGACGATGTCTGGCGTAGTTCGAGCCTAGGCAACCAGAAATGGGCCGTCCAGTAAGCCCGCGATGCGGCTGTCAGGCGAGGCCTTTCAGTCCCAACGTGGAAGCTCTAAGCGCGTTTTTGCACACCTTGCAGGACATTAATAAGGTTATTCTATTCCATTGCCTCCCTTTCTAAGAAACCCTTGGACATAAATACCCCATCCCACTCCTTTCATTTTCGCTGACTTTTTCCTCTTTCCTTTTGACTCGCCGGCCCCTCCTTTCTCCCTCATCACCACCCCCACTTTCACAGTTGCCATGTCCTCCTCTTTTTTGGGTTGGAGGAGAGGGTACAAAGCATATCCACACACACGCTAAGGAAAGCAGTTGCAACCTTAAAGAAGACAGGTCCGCTTGTCGAAAAGTCGGCTCCAGCGATGCCCCGTGTTCAAGTTTTTCTTCTCATAAATAAAAGAATACTAATACTTAACAGAAAGAGAAGAGAGCTAGGAGAGAAGCGTGGAGGCTACCTCCAAGCAGGAACAAAGAATCATCTATGTGTGTACAGCGGCTCACGTGAGAAGCCAAAAACAGATGGTCTGAAAACTGTACTTGCACTTGGTGCCCAGTTTGGGCAGAGCCAGTGTTGGAAGAGCTGTTCTTATTAAGATAAGGAAGAGCAGTGTAGGGCCAAGAGATATCAGGTCACTACTGCCACTTCTTACATCTTTTGAAATGGCTAAAAACAGAATAAGCACCAGCAGAGCATACTCAAACACAGCTCTTAAGCCCCTACTTTCTCCATGAAGTTCGATCCCACTCCACAAGGTTACGACTGAACTTGCAGCATGAACACCTGCACAAATAAAGGTTGTCTTTTTGCACACAAAAGTACATTCTCATAAATGAGAATCACGAAAAATGTTCATTAGTTCAGCTCTAGGGTGAAAAGGGTACAAGGTTCGTACAGGTTTTGACGGCCCATATTCAAGGATGCTCAAGGACTTTCAAGTCCCTATTGAATGTTTCTCAAGGATGTAAAGCAGTGGAAATGTTTTGGAATAACTGTTACCAAAACAGCATAATAATAACTATTGGGGTTTCACGTCACAAAACCACGATACGATCATGAGAGACGCCGTAGTGGAGGGCTCCGGAAGTTTCAACCATCTGGTGTTCTTTAACGTGCAATGACATCGCACAGTACATGGGCGTCTAGCATTTCGCCTCCATCGAAATGCGATCACCGCGGCCGGGATTGAACCCGCGACCTTCGAGTCAGCAGCCGACCACCATAACCACTGCTCCACCATTCATTCTATAAGCAAGTTTGACAGGTGTGAGTGACAAGCAGTGTTATACAAGGCACGCCTAGGAAGCCCAAGGCCCCTAGACTGTGCGACCATTGGCCGTTTGCCAAGTCTGTTGCTTGAGCTAACCTTTGGTCATTCTTGCTGTACAAGTCTATTGCTTGAGCTAAGCTTTGGTCATTTCTTAATTGCTGTACACGCATTTAATAACCGTGCTTTTATCCTGCGTATATGGTCCTATGCTTTTTACTTATGTTCGTGTTTTATTGCAAATTCAATCTCTCAATCTCGATCAGTATTACATGGTTCATATTTTTACTGAAACAGAGCTAAGCAAGCACATGAGATACGCCGCACAAACAAGAAAAAATGCATGCTTCTTAGGTGTTCCATTTTTTTTTTTTTCATCAAGACGCTTCAATCTACATTGCCTACACGATTTGTTACCAACCGTCACCAGCTGAGAGCGCACTAAACACGTTGAAGCCTGCAGCACTCGTATCAAAACTTGAAAATGGAAAGCGGCTGCCGCCTCTCGCGAGCAGCCGCAATTTGTTTAAGACATGGAGCGTGATGCCACTTCATAATGTAAGCAAATCCGACATTCAAAGCTGAACATTTGCGAAATTGCCACCGAGTGAGAGCCTTTCATCCAGCTTCTGTTATGCGCAAGGAACCTGTTCCTACTAGTTGATCAGATAACATCCGCAGGCGAATCAGTTAAGCGAAGAGGAAAATTGGACGAGTTGGTGCAAGTTAACCATGTCGAACTGTAGTGCATGAAAATTGGGGGGACGCTTAAGCTTCGCCTTTAAGAGTTGAACGCGATAGGGATATCCGGCCCCTAGTGCGCCCTTCGAACACTACGAGTGTTTAACAGAATGCGCGCACTAAGGTGTGTGCCTTATGTAATGGGTAGCATGCTTTAAACCAGGGGCAGTTATGCGCGAGAAACTTTTTCGAAGTTGCAATGCACCCACTACGTGGTCTTAAAGGAATACGCGCAGTAATGTGCCTCTGTAATGGGTGGCTGTCTTTAAACCACAAAGTCGTTATGATAATGACATGGTGTGACGCCCCGATGGCAATGTACGCTTGTACCACGCAATATTACTGCGATATTGCATCTCGTACTGTGACAACCTGTATACAGGACGCGTATTTTGGGAAGCATGAAAGTTACTTTCAGTGCAGCTCCAAGCAGAGGCGTGGCTGTGTGGTAGAACACCTGCTTGCCACGCAGACGCCTGGGTTCGATTCTCAATCGGACCCAATATTTTTATTATTTATTTTATTTGCAGCTTTTCGACTTTTCGGTCACGGACAAGATGATGATTTTTCGCTCACAACCAAACGGTGCCGACGCCGACGGCGGAATTTCTGCGATACGAGCTCTTTAACGCTATCGCGTTAAAACACACGATCGGTACTCACTCGCGCAGCAAACTTTTCCTGCTCCCAAAGCAATCGTGTGTGAGCCTCTTGTGCCACAGTTCGAAATGTTTATCACGCTCTGAATCCACATCGTAAAGAACGGACAGCATATTGTCACGCTTTCTGGTATGTAAGTGATAGACTCGCATTTCTAGCTGACAGAGACAGAGCTCGCAATAATAGAGGTCACTACTTAATTGTGGCAAGGCAGCGCACTGCAGCATCCTCGCCCTCGACGTCCAGCAAAGACGGTCATGGATGTTTTTCGAGGCAGCCACGACGAAGTCGCTACGGAGAACCGGTTCGCCTACTACGTTGTCGAAACGAAAGCTGTCCGACTCGCGGTCATCGTCGTCGGTGTAGAGACAAGAGAGGAACGCTCAAGCCCGTTCAAGCAGTTCAAGCGTGCATCAGCCGGTGGAGCGACGTTCCAAAAAGCTCCGCCAAAAACAGGAGAGAGATCCCCAGAGACTCCGTCCGTAGGTGCAGTGCCCTAGGTACCTAGCCGACGGCAACAAAAGAATTGACTCCGCTTTGCGACAGCCGTCACGACATGGCAACCCAAACGCTATAGCCGAAGCATTCATAAACAGGAGTTTATCGTAAGGCTCGTGGCTTTACAAAAAAGGCAATTATTTCTTTTCTTGTACTCAGGAGTAGCAGTAGTGAGCGTGTTCGCCATTGACCACTTTCTTTAATATGGAACCGGAACTTCCGCTTGTGTATCGTTTAGGCTACGGAATCACGCTGCGACATAACGTGAGCCCTCACGATAGAGTACATATACGTCAGTATTATCGAAACTAAGTGTACTTTATACCCGCCTCACTCGGGATCCTACGCCCACACTACAAAAATAACTTCAGAAGATTTTGAAAGATTTTTTTCAGTTCGTTCTTCCGGAAAAATATTCGCTCTACTACCCGGTACTATGTCACAACGGTTCAGCCCCTGCGCACTATGAGCTTCTAAAAGTCCGCAAGCCTGATGTACCAATGCGTCCCAATGTTGACTTCACCCGCATCCCCCTTCGCAGGCTTTCGTGTTTGCAGCGCAGAGTAATCTCTCCTCTTGTTGGCAAGAGCGGAATCCACGTACGTAACACGAAGCGTTTTCTCAAGATCAGTGACGTCACCCTTCAATTATTTTTCGTTTCACGTTTATGGTATCCTTCGACGTAAGGACCCTCTTGACTACTCCACCAGTCGCACTGGCCGTAACTGTAAGTGCCAAGGCTCTTCAATCAGATACATAGCTGCCTGGAGGGTGCCCTTTCGACGTACGCTAGTTAAGAAGACTTCTGGACTTCTGCTTGTCCACCTATTTAGCCTTCCAGCAAAACGTATACAAGCTAGTACATGACATCGCCATGAGCGCGTAGATTTTGAACAAGGCGGCTAATTTAACACTTGAATTGGCCGAAGACCAAGCTTTCGCCTTCTGTACGACGCCAACAAAAGATACTTTACAATCAAGGAGGGCCTGCAGAGTTTTGTGTACTAACTTTACAGGGTAGAGTGCTCGATGCACATCACCGTGGCAGAAGTAGTGAAAGGCCAATTGCCGTTCCTCGACATTCTCACCAAGCAGATTAACAAAAAGTTGGCATTGTGCGTTACAGAACAACCACGCAAACGGGCCGCTACCCGCATTTTCATTATGTACTTTGAAATACTCACAATATGTCAATGGGGTCCATGTTGCTGTGATACGCGCAAACCATGTGCTCGATCAAAGAGGACCGCGACATGAACATCGAGAGAGTGCGGCGTGACCTGGCTTCCAGTTGTTACCCTGCCGCCTTCGCCACATCCGTTCAACGTCATCTACACGTCCGCGCAATTCTTCTAAGACTGCATTTTTGAAGCGGGCGCCTGTCTGTTACATTCATGGCACCATCGAGACCCTCGCAAGTGTCACGTGTCTATATGGTGTACAGGTAGCCCACGTGCTCTCGCGTAAACTCAGGAACGCCATCGCAATCGTCAAGAACCACCTAATATGTTAGCAGTTCTCTTGTGTCGTGTACTGTATCTCCTGTTCGCAGTGCGACCACAAGCACATCAGGGAGAGCGGCAGTTTGAAATTAGAGTCAATGAGCATTGGAACGACGTCAACAAGCATCATATGACATCCAGCGCCCTTGCAGGTCATCGCGGTAATCGCGACCTGAAAACGGAAAAGCGTGGCTCAAACGCGCCGAAACGCGCGCGCCCGTGTGTGTGTGTGTGTGTGTGTGTGTGTGTGTGTGTGTGTGTGTGTGTGTGTGTGTGTGTGTGTGTGTGTGTGTGTGTGTGGTGTGTGTGTGTGTGTGTGTGGTGGTGTGTGTGTGTGTGTGTTGGTGTGTGTGTGTGTGTGGTGTGTGTGTGGTGTTGTGTTGTGTGTGTGTGTGTTGATAGTACCATGGTGGTAGTGATGGGACAGGGGCGATGGTGCGAAGCATCCACACAAAAACACAAAACCTGACTGAAAATCACAAGCAAAACACAGGACAGCTGCGAATGCCGATTTCGTTTCACCCATTAGGTTCCGGAAGGTAATACACTGCAGATTCTTGATCTTGAGTTACCTTTTCATGCGGGTCGCTTGTGCTGGTCATGTTCTCCCCGTTAAACAAACCAATTCTTTATTACTTATCTTCCCATTCTAACGTAGTAAAATGAGGTACTCCTTCACCTTCTAAATTCAGCTGTTAAGAAGTGATGTTACCAGAAAGGGGCATGTTTTCTTTTTTAAAGCAATAAACTAGGCTGGAAGGCACCGGATTTCCTACTAATGTTCTGTTTTTACCGCTCAAAGGGATTTGCGAATGAAAGAAGGAAAAAGAATGCTCCACTGAATCCAAAAAAATGCGACAGGTGTTTGCGGTCATTCAGTATGTGCATCGGTTTTGACGTGGGCTGAAAAGATGTACAAAAAATATTGGCGAAGCTTGCCGTAAGCCGCGCAAGGCTTGAAACAGCAAAACTGGATGATTCTGAAAATGATCTGGTAGCTTCTAGGTTGTTTCTAGCCTTAGGAGGCGATGCAGTTTTTTTCTAGTTTGCTTCTAGGTCGTTGCAAGGCTTTAGCCAGGTGATGCTATGGCTGGTTTTACGTTGACTCTCAGCACAGAGAGGTTGGAGTTAAGCTACAGACAGTCACAGGCACGACACGGACTCCC